>NC_088215.1:2070200-2244094 GCF_036934945.1 Oncorhynchus masou masou
AGAGATACTGTAATTGAACTTAACCAAAGAAGACAAAAAAATATGTGGAGTTGTTGCAAAATATAGTCATTTGAAACTGACTTGTAAGTGAGTCGATAGGTAAAAACATGGTCTCCCCCATAAATCTTTCACTAATATTATTGTATAAAATCAGTGATATCCTCAAGGAATGGTTGTAGACGTGTTCCCAGAAATCAGTCCTAACTGACATAACACACCCACATCAAACCGCACCCCCAAGAAGCAAATCTTGTTTTTCATAATGAGTAGCAGAAAAGCCCAGGCAAAATCGGTCAGTTCAGCCCCCCTTTAAAGTACTCAAACAGGGCCCACCCGCAGGCACAAACTGATTGAATCAACGTTGTTTCAACGTAATTTGTCAAAATATTGTGACATGGAGTCTACGTAGAAAATACATTTGATTGGAAAAAGTAATTATCGTAAACTGTTGTTTTGAGAGTTACATTTTCAACTGCAGGATTATGTCATCATGGTAACCAAATGTCAACATATACAAGCCTATGTAGAATTTGTACCTTTAAAACATCAGATTTTCAACTTTATATCCACTAGCAGAAAAAAACTAGAGGCTGGGCAGCACCTACTACTTGAGAATTGAATCGGGTTTAACCAAGCCCTACTCATCTATGATATTTGTCACTGACTATTGTCAATGTGCTATTGTGAATATGCTCGTTGAGAGAGCTCCACTTAAAATAATTAATAGATTCATTGTTGCTATTCAAGTCATTCCAAAGGGTAGGTTTAACAGAGCAAATGACATTTGACCATACTTTATCAATCATCAAACTTTATTTCAAGGCCCATTGCAGTCAAAACAGTGATTTTTTTCTGTTTTGTATATATTTCCACACTATGAGATTGGAATAATACTGTGAAATTGTGAAAATTATGATAATGCCCTTTTAGTGTAAGAGCTGTTTGAAAAGACTATCTAAAACTTCACCCTGTTTTGGTGATATGGAGTGTTGGACTGCCTGGTGAGGTCACCAGGTGGTAAATTAGTTAATAGACCAATAAGAAAGAGAGTTCCAAACCTCTTTGCCAATATTAGCTAGTTTTCAGTTTACTCCTCCCAAATCAGACAACTCCCAGACTGTCCTAGCTAAATTCTTGTTTGAGAAATTGCTCTTTGCTTAAAAGCTATTTTTGTTTCTATTTGACCATTTTAATTGAAAACAATCACAGTAAGGTACTAATTTTTACCCAGAAATGATTTGGTATTGAGATCGAAATTTTAACTTTGATTTTGGTTGAGATGGAGATGCGAATCCAACATAACAATTATTCATTTGTAAACAAACTGGAATTAAAGTCAGACTAAGTCAGTGGCACAAATGGAACTATCCAAGCAGAAGAAAAACATCCTTCAAATGTTGAGATATGGTCGCATTGACAACCAAACACAATTCAATATCACTTTTGAAATACAATAAACAGCCTATTAACTTGTTAACAAATGATGTTGGATTCATGTCTCCAATCTAAACAACAACAAAAAAGTTAAAGAATGGTATTAAGCCAGTGGCCCAGATGGAACTATCCAAGCAGTAGATACATGTCCTTAAAATGTTGTCAACCAAACTCAATTCAATATTACTTTTGTAATAAAGCAAAATAGCCTAAAGTTAAGGCTATCTTAATTTAACGTTAAAACCTTAAAATGAGTAACACATCCATGGCCACATTGAGGTTACTCTAACTATAAATGTGTTAAGTAATCATGTAAAGTGTGCATGTTCAATAGAGCATCCCCATGCATAGATCATCGCAGGTCTGTGATGATCGTCACAATTGCTGTAATAATCTGCACAGAATCTCGAACGACATTAATCACTTGCACCATGTACTTTTAAGGTAATCTCAACTTCTATCGAGGTCACTTCCCACTGAGCATTTCAACCAAGAAAATCAATGGGTTGACTTTTAATCAACACGGAAAACTGATTAGATTTGCTAAAAGTCATCAACATAAGGGGATTTAGTATTTTCTTCACCTAACTTTTAACTTAAATTCAATAACAGGGTGAAATGTTTTGTTGATTTCACGTTGAATTCACATTAGTTGAAAATTCAAACAATTGTTAATGAAAGCTTGACGTTGAACTAACGTCTGTGCCCAGTGGGTTGGTTCTACTATTAGATGAAGCACAGTGATAACACACTAATCTGTTGTAAAAAATAATTAAAATATCTAACATTGTATTCCCATTTGAACTTCGTTGTGCTTTTAAATGGTTGGAAGTGCATTGATGGACATTTGGGTGACAACTAAAACCAAAAATCAGACATTGTTTTTCCATTGGAATTTGGTGATGCTTTTATATGTGATAGCACATTGGAAATGCAATTATCTTTTTGAGTGGGTGAATATAGGTTGTAATCTCATTGATCAACATCTCAACCAAATATTACACAGTTATCCATGTTGAAATGACATGGTGTGCCCAGTGGGCAGATTTATCAAATGTGTTCCAGAGCCCATTTGGTCAAATCTGGCACCATCACCAGTGGTGTAGTGGAGGGTAAACACACATAAACTCTGTTTATGCACCACCTATTCTTTTACCACTACATCACTGACCACAGCACTGTGTGGTCCGGCTTATCTGGCAATAGCATCAAGTAACCAGTCCATTTGCATGGTAATAAGATGTAAATGTAATCCACTTTGAGAACAAACCCTTCACATTTTGGCCCTTCAACCTGTCCTAACTCCCTCTCCTCCATCTGAGGGTCACAGTTGTCCAGTGACCCCCAGCTCTCTTGGCCCTGCCCCCAGGACCCAGGAGTCATCCACTGAGAGGACACGTGTGCCAGGGTCCCCAGGGTCCCCACCCGGGGTCATATGGAAATCACAGCAGGAACCTTCAAGTCCCCTGGCTGTTACATAACAGTCGTGACAGTGCAAAAAAAATGCTGCATTCCGCCATTTTATTTTGGTCACCATGTTTGCTCTGCGTAGTATTTTGATGTATGGAGGAATCTATAAATAGTGCCTCTGAAGTATAGATGTAATGCTGTCATTTCAGGACATGATGCTAACAATATTTGGAGTTACTGCAAACATTATTGCCATTTTGATAAAAGAAAAGTTATAGTGTGAGAGCACAATGATAATGGTTCCCCTTTTAAAAGGGCCATAGTCTATATTGTAGATGTGACATGGTGGTACATGACTGCATTTGTTCGGCTCATCCTATAAGGTGGAGGTCACTGCTCTCGAGCGGCGCCGTGGTCTAAGACACTGCATCTCAGTGCAAAAGGCATCACTGCAGTAGCTGGTTAAAATCCAGGCTGCATCACATCCGGCTGTGATTGGGAGTCTCATAGGGTGGTGCACAATTGGTCCAGCGTTGTCTGGGGTAGGCAGTCATTGTAAATAAAAATTTGTTCTTAATTATCTGACTAAACTACTTAAATAAAGGTTAAATTTAAAAAATCATTTGAAAAGTATGGTACAAGTATAACCCTTGTCTTATATTTTGGATTGGCATTTTAAGTGTCTGTGCTCAGTTGCTATAGCCTAGTGTTTTTCTTGCACAATCACCAACATTTGATTTGCAGCTTTTAGGGAAGCAAGCTATATCATTGCTTAGGCTATGTTAGGGATGTTCAGGTAAACTGGATAAATATTTTGGGACACACACATCAGGTAAATAGATCTTTCCAGCCCCAAACCCACAGCCCTTCAACTACTTCTGGTGCACCACAGAGCAGCTGAAAAGTGCAAGCTGCACAATCCCTTTCAGAGATTTGGGGATGATCTTGGCATGAAATGTAAAACATGCCATTATCGGGTACATTGACTTCCATTTGTTTTTGGTAAAAAAAAATGCTAAAGTTAGCAGTTGGTGACAGTCGCTTGGTAAACAAACTCAACGTGATTGCGCTGTGTCCATGTCTATAGACTGCTTTCAGGGTGAGGAAACAAATAAGTAATTTTGTAAATTCTGTGAACTATCGCTTTAAAGTGAAATAGGGACAGAGGTTGAAGAACAGAACAGGGGGCTGCTGGTGGATGTGACACAACACCACCGCCCAGAACATATAAACGGCTTTCTCGATTCCCCCCTTGACAGGCGCATTAGGACACCTGACTGCACCCCTTCTTAGTAGCCCACGCAACAATGGCTACAGAGATAGAGGCAGGGTAGGGAAGGGGGTGTTGGCTGTTGTTGGTGGACCCCTGAGCGCGCCACGGTGAGGAGCACAAAAGAGAAGAGGGGTGGGAGTGGAGGAGGAGGGGGGTTACATGCTGCGCAGACTCCACCATCTGCCGCCAAGCTGGTTGGGGATTGTGGAGTAGAAGGCTGGGTTGCGTGTGTGTGTTTATTGGGGTCGCTCTGCCCTGTACGTGTTAGGCCGGGCCAGCGACAATACCCTAGTCTCTTAAAAATTAGACAGGACCCCCCGCAGGGTGATCTGCGGGAGACAGCCAATTCGTTCTTATTTCCTTGTGTTTGCTTAGTGCGCTTTTGGTAATTAGTGAAATTACTTTGTCTGGGCCAGATTAGGCGGCACATGTAGCACGCTTCTTCTTCTCTGACTATGACCTAAATGGAATCCTATTCCCTAAATAGTGGACTACTTTTCACCAGGGCCAGCGTATAGAGTGCAATTTGGGACTAACACTCTGTTTCTCAAGTCTCTCCCCGAGGCTCATCATCCAGTTAGTCTGATTAAGATGCATCACCAAGGGTTAACAACTGTTTCGCAAAACAATCCCCTCTGTAATCTGTAAATTAGGGTCACTACCACCAGACTTGCAGGTTTTCCTTTAAAACAATAGACTTCGAATGTTTAAATCATCAATTGGACTTCTGTGTTTTTTTACATCAATAATGAACATAACAAGTTAGCGTTGGCAATGCTACAACACCAATGGAAGGCGACACACACCGTCAAAACGTATTGAAAGAGAGAATTCCTGGCACTTTTGGCCATTGTGTTGAGTGTGTGAAGACAAGCAGCAGGTAGTAAACTATAGTATATTTTCATGTGGGTAGTCAACCCACATGAAAATATACTATATTTTACTATGATCTAAATAATGTAGTATTACTATATTTATATAATATATTATTCACTGTTTTTGCAGACATGACTGTAGTATACTGTAGTATTTACTATAGTGTTCTTTTGGACATGACTAGTATACTATAGTATTCACTGTAGTGTTTTTGCAGACATGACTGTAGTATACTGTAGTATTTACTATAGTGTTCTTTTGGACATGACTAGTATACTATAGTATTCACTGTAGTGTTTTTGCGGACATGACTGTCGTCAGGGTTGGGGAGTAACAGATTACATGTAATCCATTACATGTAAGGGATTATACAAAATAAAAACGGTAACTGTAATCCGTTCTGTTACATGCAAAAATATTGTAATCAGATTACAGATACTTAAAAAAAACTAGATGATTACTTTGAGGACTACTTTTAAATTCAGAAAGGATTTTTGCTAAACAAAATATTTGACACTTCTCTGTTTTCTCAATGACATTCAAATCAGCATTGAAAAAATGAGCAAATTTAAATTTGTTCCAACTGAGCGAATCTGACCACAAATCTGAGACCACTATTATGACACACCAAATGTATTTCATGGATCTCTGGAAATTAGCAGGAATGGCCTACAGTCCAATATATGTCTTCCATTGCTGCTACTGCTGTCGGCATCCAAAGATTATCCAACTTGAATAAATGCTTGGAGGTAAGGATGACAGCAGTGGTATGGCCAGCTATGTAAACTTGAACTTGAACTTTATCCTGCAATAGATGTCGTTCAATTGGTAACATACATTTTTTTCTTCTTCTAATGTCACTTAAGGGGATAGTAATCTAAAAATAACTGAATGTAATCAGATTACATTACTGAGTTTGGGTAATCCAAAAGTTGAGTTCCTGATTACAATTTTGGACAGGTAACGAGTAACGGTAACGGATTACATTTGGAAAGTAACCTACCCAACCATGACTGTAGTGTATTCACTGTAGCGTTTTTGTGGACTTTACTGTAGTATTTACTGTAGTGCTTTGAGGACATTACTGTAGAATACAAGGTTATTATATTAAACTAAATAACCACAAATTGGAAAAACTATTTAGTAACCTAAAATAATTGTGAAAAACATTGAAACAATTAAAACTATACTGAAACTATTTTCTTCGACTGCAAAGTGACCTAAAATAAAATAAAAACCATCATAAAATATGTTCAGCTTAAAATCTAATGCTGCTTTCAAACTTTTTCAAGCTTCTGATTCTGGCGAGTAAATGCTGCCAGTTGATGGCAAATAGACCTAGTTTGTGCATCACTATCACTAGCTATCGCCAGAGACGAAGAGGCAAAGAATCTGTCCCCGTGAGATAAGCAGACCTTTTTGCATGGAGGTCTATGAGAGTGTCAAATTACGTAAGGCTAATTAGATCAAATAGAGTAAGGTTTAGCATGTTACAAACGTACTGATATAAGTGATGAAGAGGATATGTGTCTACACCAGATACTCTCACTACTGGTGTACCCCAGGGCTAGGTTCTAGGCCTTCTCCTCTTCTCTCTATACATCAAGTCACTTGGCTCCGTCATATCCTCACATTGTCTCTCCTATCATTACTATGCGGATGACACTCTACTTTTCTCCCCCCGCCCCTTCTGACACCCAGGTGGCGACACGCATCTCTGCGTGCCCGGCAGATATCTCCGCTTAGATGTGGGACCACCACCTCAAGCTCAACCTCGACAAGACAGTGCTGCTCTTCCACCAGGTGAAGGCCAGCCCGCACCAAGACCTCTCCAACACGGTTGACAACTCCACACTGTCCTCCTCCCAGAGTGCAAAGAAACTTGGCGTGACCCTGGACAACACCCTGTAGTTCTCTGCAAACATCAAAGCCGTGACTTGCTCCTGCAGGTTCATGCTCTACAACAGTGGTCACCAACCTTTTCTGAGTCAAGATCACTTTCTGGGTCAAAATGCAAGCAGAGATTGACTGCTTAGATTTTTTTTTTTACGTAAACATATTAACCTATTAACCATATTAAAAACAGTTCCGTAGCAATGAAGTTTGTAGTAGGCTATATGCCCAATACATTATGACTACATATCTGCTATGCTTCAATTTCCCTGCCAATGTTGTTCTTCTCAGACCATTTTGCAATGATATTAACAAAAATGTAGGTGGCCTATATGATCACACTTATAATACATCATTTGTTGTAATACTTTTCAGGCACAGCTGAGTGAGCGTAATACTTTGCTATTTTTATTATTTTACTGGACTGATCTGATGGTCAGTTTGAGAGAAGGGAGAGAGCAGGGGTGAGGCTGCCTCTCACCCGACTCAGTCTCTCCGCTCTCCCTCCCTCCACATAGAAAAGAGGACACTGTCTTCCAGCTGATGGCGCAAATTCAAGTCGCACTGCATTATTTATGCCTCATGCACCAATTCATGTTGGTGAAGTCCAGATAAAGTGAAATATGGTCAAGCGAACAGAGAACGGTTTCCCGCGAGCACAGGCCAGCGTGGTGCGTGCAAATTAAACTTGAGAGTGAGTGTGACTTTGTGCGAACAGATCTTCATTCTGCACGCAGTAAATTCGTTTGAAAGCAGAGATTTTTGTTCGCCTGATGAAATACTTACTACATGTCAACACTCTCACGTACATGCTGCTTCTCCACACGGGTGTCTTTATTCCCTGCCCAGACCAATTTTCCAGTTTGCTTTCAAATCCATTTTGCTCTTGCAACTGCTTACTATATTTCATAACGGGGAAAATCTAGCCAATGAACATAGCCTGTAGCAGTCTACTGAAACGCAATTGTTCATGTTTTTGGACCAATCACAGCTTGACTGCTCTCTAACCGGATTTTTGACTATGGAAATGAAAGGGAACGGTGAAACGTGAACCATGGCTGACGAAAATAAAGAGGTAAATTTGATAGTTTTTCAGTGGAGAAACTAGCTAACAAACTAACTAGCTAATCAACTATGATTTCAATATTGAAATTAACGGAGGCAGTTATTTGGTCTTCTTTTATTAAAACAGACTATTGATGCCCATCTAGCTAGGAAGCTAACTAGCTAACGTTTAGCTATGTGGTTCAACCAAAGATGCTGTTTTATACTGAATGTATGTGATAGTCATTGCTAAACAATATGATAGGGAAGGGGGGATACCTAGTCAGTTGTACAACTGAATACATTTTAAAAAATGTGTCTTCGCATTTAACCCAACCCCTCTGAATCAGAATAGTGCAGGTAAGGGGTGAAGGTGGGTTGGGCATGAACTGACGGCATGCTGTTCAATTTTTTTTTATTAACCTTTATTAACTAGGCAAGTCAGTTGAGAAAAATTCTTATTGACAATGACGGCCTACACCGACCAAACCTGGAGGACGCTGGGACAATTGTGCGCCGCCCTACGGGACTCCCAATCACGGCCGGTTGTGAAACAGCCTGGATTCGAACCAGGGTGTCTGTAGTGACGCCTCTAGCACTGAGATGCAGTGCCTTACGCTTAGATTTCGCTGACAGCATCATTGCAATTTGGTACACCAGAATTACATTCATTTCCAATGAAATGAGGCGCTTGCCTTGTAGCATTGAGTTGCAGAGGCAGTTGCCATGTGTTCGGTGTGGTGCATTCATTGGATTTATCGAACGAATGCCCCAAACTGTAGACGGCTTGACAGAAATGGTAGCAGAAGGTGAATGTTGAACTTTTGTTGCATACATATCCAGATGATGCTGCATACTATTTTGCGCAATGACGCTATCGGTGTGGTCAAATCAAATCAAAATGTATTTGTCACGTGCACCGAATACAACAGGTGTAGTACACCTTACAGTGAAATGCTTACTAACAGGCTCTAAGCAATAGTGCGTAAAAAAGGTATGTGTGTGTGTGTGTGTGTGTGTGTTGGTAAGTAAAGAAATAAAACAACCGTAAAAAGAAATGTGAAAATAACAGTAGAAAGGCTATTTACAGACACTGGTTAGTCAGGCTTATTGAGGTTGTATGTACATGTAGGTATGGTTAAAGTGACTATGCATATATGATAAACAGAGAGTAGCAGCAGCGTAAAAGAGGGTTTGGGGGTGGCACACAAATAGTCCAGGTAGACAGTTGCGCCACACAATACTAAGCCATGCTGACTGGCAAGTGGCACGGATTGGTACAGAGCAATTCCGTGGTAAGGAAATTATACTGCGAATCAGATTTTTCAAACAAACCAATGATTGCAAATTATTAAAAGTATTTGTTGTGCGTTTAATTGTATGGTTTGTTTCACTTTTAAATCATTGGTTTGTTTGACATATCATTCAAAAGTTTGGGGTCACTTAGAAATGTCCTTGTTTTTTAAAGAAAAGCTATTTTTTGGTCCATTAAAATAACATCACATTTATCAGAAATACAGTGTAGACTGTTAATGTTGCACTTCACGTTGTGTTAATCCAGGCCAATCCAAGTTTATCATTTTAAAAAGCTAATTGATCATTAGAAAACCCTTTTGCAATTATGTTTGTACAGCTGAAAAGAGTTGTTCTGATTAAATAAGCAATAAAACTGGCCTTCTTTAGACTAGTTGAGTATCTGTAGTATCAGCATTTGTGGGTTTGATTACATGCTCAAAATGGCCAGAAACAAGGACCTTTCTTCTGAAACTCAGAATCAGTCTATTATTTTTCTAAGAAATGAAGGCTATTCCATGCGAGAAATCTCGTACAACGGCCAGCATCCCAGCGTCGCTTCTTCGCTGTTGACGTTGAGACTGGTGTTTTTTCGGGTACTATTTAACCTTCTCGGACAAGGCATCCCGCTAGCGGGACAACTTCCGGTGAAACTGGAGGGCGCGCTTCTGGCTGGCTGACGGCTCTGGCGGCTCCGGACTGGAGGGAGGCTCTGGAGGATCTGGACTGGAGGGGGGCTCTGGCGGATCCGGACTGGAGGGAGGCTCTGGCGGATCCGGACTGGAGGGAGACTCTGGCGGATCGTGGTAGGTTCCGGACTGCGCCTTGTCGTGGTAGACTCCGGACTACGACCCGTCGTGGTAGGTTCCGGTCTACGGTCCGTCGTAGGAGGTTCCGGTCTACGGTCCGTCGTAGGAGGTTCCTGTCTACGGTCCGTCGTAGGAGGTTCCGGTCTACGGTCCGTCGTAGGAGGTTCCGGTCTGCGGCCCGTCGTAGGAGGTTCCGGTCTGCGGCCCGTCGTAGGAGGTTCCGGTCTGCGGCCCGTCGTAGGAGGTTCCGGTCTGTGGCCCGTCGTAGGAGGTTCCGGTCTGTAGACTGTTGCCGGACGCTCTGGACTGGGTACTGTTGCCGGACGCTCTGGACTTGGTACTGTTGCCGGATGCTCTGGACTGGGTACTGTAGCCGGACGCTCTGGGCTGGGTACTGTAGCCGGATGCTCTGGGCTGGGTACTGTAGCCGGACGCTCTGGACTGGGTACTGTTGCCGGGTGCCATGGACTGACGAGGCACACTGTAGGCCTGGTGCGTGGTGTCGGGACTGGTAGTACTGGGCTGAGGACACGCACCTCAGGGCGAGTGCGGGGAGGAGGAACAGGGCGTACTGGACTGCCAAGGCGCACTATAGGCCTGGTGCATGGTGCCGGCACTGGTGGTACCGGGCTGGGGACACGTACCTCAGGGCGAGTGCGAGGAGCAGGAACAGGGAGTACTGGACCCTGGAGGCGCACTGGTGGCCTGGTGCATGGTGCCGGCTCTTGTGGTACCGGGCTGGAGACACGCACCTCAGGGCGAGTGCGGGGAGAAGGAACAGGGCGTACAGGGCTCTGGAGACGCACAGGAAGCCTGGTGCGTGGTGTTGGCACTGGTGGTACTGGGCTGGGGACACGCACATCCGGGCGAGTGCGGGGAGCAGGCACAGGACATACTGGGCTGTGAAGGCATACTGGAGGTCTGGAGTGTAAAGCTGACATAACCCGTCCTGGTTGGATGCTCATTCTAGCCTGGCCAATGTGAGGAGCTGGAATTTAGCGCACCGGGCTAGAAATGCGCACTGGAAACACCATGTGCATCTCTGCATAACACGGTGCCTGACCAGTTCCACGCTCCCACGGTAAGCACGAGGAGTTGGCTCAGGTCTCCTACCTGACTTAGCCAATCTCCCCGTGTTCCCCCCCCAAAACTATTGTGGCTGCCTCTCGGGCTTCCGTGCTAGCCGTGTACCCTTATATCTTCGTCGTTCCTCCATTATCCTGTATACCTCCTCGCACTGTTCCAAAGAATCCCATGCAGGCTCTGGCACTCTCCCTGGATCGATCGATCGACCAACTCTCAACCTCCTCCCAGGTTGTTACCCATTCGTCCTTCTCCCGGGTCCATTTCTCCATTAAGCGCTGTTCCTCCCAAACACGCTGCTTGGTCCTTTTATGGTGGGTTATTCTGTCACGTTCGTTGTTCGGAGGAGACCAATGCACAGCATGATGTGAATACATGATACTTTAATGGAGACAAAGAACACTTAACAAACTATTCAAAACAACAATCCGAACATGAAGCTATAATAATACTAGTGCAGACATAGGCAACTAGACATAGACATAGACAATAACCCACGAAATACCCAAAGAAGATGGCTGCCCAAATATGGTTCCCAATCAGAGACAACAATACACAACTGCCTCTAATTGAGACCCAATCTAGGCAACCATAGACACATATAAACACCTAGATAGTAACCAACCCCAAAAACCTACAAAAACCCTAGACAGTACAAAAAACACATACATCACCCATGTCACACCCTGACCTAACCAAAACAAAAAAGAAAACAAAGAATACTCAGGTCAGGGGCGACATGATCAGTCTATAATTTTAATGGTAGGTTTATTTGAACAGTGAGACAGAATAACAACAAAAAAATCCAGAAAAAATGTCAGAAATGTTATAAATTGATTTGCATTTTAATGAGGGAAATAAGTAGTTGACCCCCTCTCAATCAGAAAGATTTCTGGCTTCCAGGTGTCTTTTATACAGGTAACGAGCTGAGATTAGGAGCACACTCCTTAAAGGGAGTGCTCCTAATCTCAGTTTGTTACCTGTATTAAAGACACCTGTCCACAGAAGCAAATCAATCAATCAGATTCCAAACTCTCCACCATGGGCAAGACCAAAGAGCTCTCCAAGGATGTCAGAGACAAGATTGTAGACCTACACAAGGCTGGAATTGGCTACAAGACCATCGCCAAGCAGCTTGGTGAGAAGGTGACAACAGTTTATTCGCAAATGGAATAACACACAAAATAAATGTCAATCCCCCTCTGCCTGGGGCTCCATGCAAGATCTCACCCCGTGGTGCAATGATCATGGGAACAGTGAGGAATCAGCACAGAACTACACGGGAGGATCTTGTCAATGATCTCAAGGCAGCTGGGACCATAGTCACCAAGAAAACAATTGGTAACACACTACGCCATGAAGGACTGAAATCCTGCACCGCCCGCAAGGTCCCCCTGCTCAAGAAAGCACATATACATGCCAGTCTGAAGTTTGCCAGTGAACATCTGAATGATTCAGAGGACAACTGGGTGAAAGTGTTGTGGTCAGATGAGACCAAAATGGAGCTCTTTGGCATCAACTCAACTCACCGTGTTTGGAGGAGGAGGAATGCTGCCTATGACCCCAAGAACACCATCCCCACCATCAAACATGGAGGTGGAAACATTATGCTTTGGGGGTGTTTTTCTGCTAAGAGGACAGGACAACTTCACCGCATCAAAGGGACGATGGACGGGGCCATGTACCGTCAAATCTTGGGTGAGAACCTCCTTCCCTCAGCCAGAGCATTGAAAATGGGTTGTGGATGGTTATTCCAGCATTACAATGACCCAAAATATTTTTCAGCACAGGTTTCATAAGTTCAGAAATAGCGATTAAATATTCACTTACTTTTTGAAAATCTTCCTCTGATTTGTGATCCAAAGGCTCCCAGCTATAACATGTAGTGTCATTTTGTTACATAAAATCCTTCTTTATATCCCAAAAAGTTTGTTTAGTTGGCGCCATCGATTTGAGCAATCCACTCGTTCAACATGCAGAGAAAGGAATCCAAAAATCTACCCCTAAACTTTGTTTCAAGTCAAAATATGTTTCTATTTACTCCTCAGATACCCTAAAATGTAATCAAACTAATAATATTTCTGAAGGAAAGAAATATGTTCAATAGGAAACTTTTAGCAGGTGCGTCCACACATGTGCAAACACACATTTCCAAGACTGTCCCTGTACTAAAAAAAAATGTTCTTTGGATTTTCTCCTACCATATCTATTGTGGTATATTCTCCTACATTATTTTAACATTTCTACAAACTTCTACAAACTTCTACAAAAAAGTGTTTTTTTTCCCAATGGTACCAATTATATGCATAGCCTGGCTTCAGGGCCTGAGCAACAGACAGTTTACTTTGGGCACGTCATTCAGGCGGAAATTGAGAAAACAGGGGCCTAGCTCTATTAATGACGCTGCCAGTTGAGGATGTGTGAGGCACATCTTTCTCAAACTAGACACTAATGTACTTGTCCTCTTGCTCAGTTGCGCACCGGGGCCTCCCACTCCTCTTTCTATTCTGGTTCGAGCCAGTTTCTCTTGTTCTGTGACGGGAGTATTATACAGCGTTGTATGAGATCTTCAGTTTCTTGGCAATTTCTCACATGGAATAGACGTAATTTCTCAGAACAATTATAGACTGACGAGATTCAGAAGAAAGTTATTTGTTTCTGGCCATTTTGAGCCTCTAATCGAACCCACAAATGCTGATGCTCCAGATACTCAACTAGTCTAAAGAAGACCAGTTGTATTGCTTATTTAATCAGAACAACAGTTTTCAGCTGTGCTAACATAATTGCAAAAGCATTTTCTAATGATCAATTAGCCTTTTAAAATGATAAACTTGGACTAGCTAACACAACGTGTCATTGGAACATAGGAGTGATGGTTGCTGATAATGGACCTATGTAGATATTCCATTAAAAAAATCTGCCGTTTCCAGCTACAATAGTTACTTACAACATGAACAATGTCGACACTGTATTTCTCATACATTTTTGGTTGGAACCAAAAATCTCAAATTTGGACCCATCAGAACAAAGAACAGATTTCCACCGGTCTTATGTCCATTGCTCGTGTTTGATGGCCCAAGCAAGTCTCTTCTTCTTATTGGTGTCTTTTAGTAGTGGGTTTTTTGCAGCAATTTGACCATGAAGGCCTGATTCACGCAGTCTCCTCTGAACAGTTGATGTTGAGATGTGTCTGTTACTTGAACTCTGTGAAACATTTATTTGGGCAGCAATCGGAGGTGCAGTTAGCTCTCATTAACTTATCCTCTGCAGCAGAGGTAACTCTGGCTCTTGATTTCCTGTGGTGGTCGTCATGAGAGCCAGTTTCATCATTGCGCTTGATGGTTTTTACGACTGCACTTGAAGAAACTTGAAATGTTTGAAATGTTCTAGATTGAATGACCTTCATGTCATAAAGTAGTGATGGACTGTCGTTTCCCTTTGCTTATTTGAGCTGTTCTTGCCCTAATATGGACTTGGTCTTTTACCAAATAGGGCTATCTTCTGTACACCACCCCTACCTTGTCGCAACACAACTGATTGTGTTAGAGACGATTTGGACATATTTGTTTAAAAGACTGGACATACCGAGCTCCATGTACATTTGTGTAAATATATTAAATATTAATGTACATGATGAAATATTAGGTATGTACTTTTATGATTTATATTTACCTGATTGAGATATATTCATTTGTTGTTAGTGTAACTCAGTGTTGTTAGTGTAACTCAGTGTAAGTTTTTGTCCCCCCCACCCCTCTTGCCCATTCATTGTGCTGTGGTAAGTGTGTTATGATAAAGGCAGGAAGTTGGGCCTTCGGGAGAGGGAGTCCTTGCTAGATGCGGGAGCAGTATAGTTTTTATGACCATACAGATATACAAACAAGTCATCTTATGTATTTTCCATATCAAGTAATCTATGCTTTAAGTTGATTGGAGAATCATTTTTCTGTTCGATATAAGAAGACTAAACATTTTTGTTGCACCATATCCCTGGATCTCATTGAATGTTTGGCCGTTTGGAAACCTTTAGTGTGGATTGTATGCATACAAAACAACCCTGCTTCAGGCTTGGGCAGTGGCTATGGTAAAGAGGAAAGGAAGCCACTACAATAAAGTAAAACAACTCCGTAAAGGATTACTATCTGAAGGAAATCTCCGGTTCGGACACACGCTGGACATTGTTCTATTTGTCATTGCATTCAGACCATAAGGACAGCTCGCTTGGAAGGATTTGAACTCCTAGAATTCGCCAGTGCGAGTGAATGAGCTGCCCTGTTCAATGCGATCGTTTGATCATGCATATTATGGAAGCGCAAATGTGCTTAAAATTGGAATGTTTGATAAACTTGGGAATGTAATTCAAAACACAGCGCTGTGAAAACAATTAACCTGTTAAATCTATGGGGGCGCTATTTCATTTTTGGATAAAAAGACGTGCCCGTTTTAAGCGCAATATTTTGTCACAAAAAGATGCTCGACTATGCATATAATTGATAGCTTTGGAAAGAAAACACTCTGACGTTTCCAGAACTGCAAAGATATTGTCTGTGAGTGCCCCAGAACAGAAGCTACAGGCAAAACCAAGATGAAACTGCAACCAGGAAATGAGCAGGATTTTTGAGGCTCTGTTTTTCATTGTCTCAAACACATTGAGGATTGATTCTAAACAGCGTTTGCCGTGTTTCAGTCGATATTATGGAGTTAATTTGGAAAACAGCCGTTTTGATGACTGAATTTTCTGGGTTTTTTGGTACCCAAACGTGATGTACAAAACGGAGCGATTTCTCCTACACAAAGAATCATTCAGGAAAAACTGAACATTTGCTATGTAACTGAGAGTCTCCTCATTGAAAACACCCGAAGTTCTTCAAAGGTAAATGATTTTATTTGAATCCTTTTCTGGTTTTTGTGCAAATGTTGCCCGCTAAATGCTACGCTAAATGCTACGCTAAATGCTACGCTAGCTATCACAAATGCTTGTTTTGCTATGGTTCAAAAGCATATTTTGAAAATCTGAGATGACAGTGTTGTTAAGAAAAGGCTAAGCTTGAGAGCTAGCACATTCATTTCATTTCATTTGCGATTTTCATAAATAGTTAACGTTACGTTATGCTAATGAGCTTGAGGCTATAACTGGATACAGGTTTTTTTCATAGCCAAATGTGAACAAAACAGAGCGATTTGTCCTACACAAATAATATTTTTTTGAAAAACTGAACATTTGCTATCTAACTGAGAGTCTCCTCATTGAAAACATCTGAAGTTCTTCAAAGGTAAATTATTTTATTTGAATGATTTTCTTGTTTTTGTGAAAATGTTGCTGGCTGAATTCTAGGCTTATAGCTATGCTAGCTATCAACACTCTTACACAAATGCTTGTTTAGCTATGGTTGAAAAGCATATTTTGAAAATCTGAGATGACAGTGTTGTTAACAAAAGTCTAAGCTTGAGAGCAAATATATTTATTTCATTTCATTTGCGATTTTCATGAATAGTTAACGTTGCGTTATGCTAATGAGCTTGAGGCTATAAATAGAATCCCGGATCCGGGATTGCTCGACGCAAGAAGTTAATTAAGTTTGCTGACGACACAACAGTGGTAGGCCTGATCACCGACAATGATGATACAGCCTACAGGGAGGAGGTCAGAGACCTGGCAGTGTGGTGCAAGGACAACAACCTCTCCCACAATGTGAGCAAGACAAAGGAGCTGATCATTGACGACAGGAAAAGGCGAGCCGAACAGGTCCCCATTTACATCGACGGGGCTGTAGTGTAGTGGGTCGAGAGTTTCAAGTTCCTTGGTATCCACATTACCAACGATGGTTCAAACACACCAAGACAGTCGTGAAAAGGGCACAACACCTTTTCCCCCTCAGGAAAGTGAAAAGATTTGGCATGGGTCCCGAGAGCCTCAAAAAAGTATATACAGCTGCACCATCAAGAGCATCCTGACCGGTTGCATCACCGCCTGGTATGGCAACTGCTCGGCATCTGAACGTAAGTTGCTACAGAGGGTAGTGCGTACGGACCAGTACATCACTGGGGCAAATCCTCCTACCATCCAGGACGAATATACCAGGCAGTGTCAGAGGAAGGTCCCAAAAAAGACTCCAGCCAAGTCATAGACTGTTCTCTCTGCTTCCGCATGGCTCCTTAACAGCTTCTATCGCCGAGCCATTAGACTGCTGAACAATTAATCAAATAGCCACCCAGATTATTTACATCGACATGCCCCCGCCCTTTTGTTTTTACACTGCTGCTACTCACTGTTTATTATCTATGCATAGTCACTTTACCCCTACCTACAAGTACAAAATAACTCGACTAACCTGTATGCCCGCACATTGACTCGGTACCGGTACCCCCCGTATACAGCCTTGTTATTATTGTTATTGTGTTGCTTTTTCTTTTCCTATTTTTACTCTTCCTTTAACTGCGTTGTTGGTTGAGCTCTTTTAAGTAAGCATTTCAAGGTAAGGTCTACAGCTGTTGTATTCAGAGCATGTGACATAACATTTTATTTGATTAATTTGTACAGAGCTCATGTCATTGTTTTAGGTGGTATCTTATGTTGAATGATACATTTATTCGGTGTGTACTTATATCTTGCAACCAAGATGGTATAGCAGTAGGACGTGTGTGTTTGTCTTTGTCTCATCCTGTGTAAATTGCCGGTATTTTTCTTATATATCTTAGTCTCACTTTATATCTCCGAATAAAATATACTTTCCTGCAACCCGCTGCACCCAATGTGGTACAGAGCTGCTATAATTATTCCTTATAAATGGAACTTCCATCAGGAGATAGCCAGCTAACTGGCTACTGGTCTTTATGAGCCACGGCTAGCGGTCTTACCTTTTTCTTGTTCATCAGCCAGCCTTAGCTCGGGCAACACCTGCCAGTCTGCACAGCGCGATCTCAACCCAGAGCATATTGGACTGCTTCCTACCTAACACATCACCAGATTCCTGCCGCTCTGGATCATTACACCGGCTCATCGCAGCTTGCTAGCTGCAAACAAGTCACTACTGTTAGCTAACGTCCCTATCCCGAAGCAAGTACCAGCTAGCCTTGAGCTAAACCATCGAGCTTGGCCCATATACCAGCTAATTCTAGGGCAACAATACCTCCATTGCCAATTGGCCTGGACCCATTATTGTCGAGACGGAGCTCCGCCGATTCATCACGACTGGACTGCCGATGTGATCACCCGATGTGGTCTCAACAGGCTATTCTGTTACGATGTCGCCGAAGAACAATCTACTATCCCCGGCCCACTAGCTTTTCTGAACGCTGTGTCCCCTGCTCGCCTGGCACCCTGACTCACCTATTGCTGCTCTTTTGACCCTATGATCCCTCGGCTACACAGCTGATGCCCCCTGGACAGTTTCAATAACACGGTACCTCATTTTGTTTACCTGTCGGTCCCAGCCTCAAACTCAGGTCCTGTATGTACCTAACTGACCCGCTCTGCCCATTCATCGCCATTTACCTGTTGTCTTAGCTATCCTGATCAACACCTGTGATTGCTTTATGCCTCTCTCTAATGTCAATATGCCTTGTCTACTGCTGTCTTGGCTAGTTCTTATTGTTTTATTTGACTGTATAGCCTTCCATCCGGCTCAAAATGCCTTAGATAGCTCTTTTGTCCCACCCAACACACATGCAGAGACCTCACCTGGCTTAACTGCTGCCTCCAGAGACTAAACCTCTCGTCTTCACTCAACACCTATGTTTTCCCCCACTGTACTCACAACCAACCATACAATTGTCTCTACATTATGCCCTGAATCTATTCTACCACGCCCAGAAATCTGCTCCTTTTATTCTTTGTCCCCAACGCACTAGATGACCAGTCCTTATAGACTTTAGCCGTACCCTTATCCTACTCCTCCTCTCTTCCTCTGGTGAGGTTAACCCAGGCCCTGTAGCCCCCAGTTCCATTCCTATTCCCCAGGCGCTATCATTTGTTGACTTCTGCAACCGTAAAAGCCTTGGTTTCATGCATGTTAACATCAGAAGCCTCTCCCTAAGTTTGCTTTATTCACTGCTTTAGCACACTCTGCCAACCCTGATGTCTGAATCCTGGCTTGGGAAAACCACCAAAAATTCTGAAATTTCCATTTCCAACTACAACATTTTCTGCCAAGATAGAACTGCCAAAGAGGGTGGAGTTGCAATCTACTGCAGAGATAGAATGCAGAGTTCTGTCATGCTATCCAAGTCTGTGCCCAAACAGTTCGAGCTTCTACTTTTTTTAAATCCACCATTCGAGAAATAAGTCTCTCACTGTTGCCGCTTGTTATAGACCCCACTCAGCCCCCAGCTGTGCTCTGGACACTATATGTGACTTAATTTTATCTTCAGAGTTCGTATAATTAGGTGACCTAAACTGGGATACGCATAACAACTCGGATGTCCTACAATCAAAACTAGATGCCCTAAATCTCACAAAATTGATCAAGGAACCTACCAGGTCCAACCCCAAATCCGTAAACTCGGGCACCCTCGTAGATATCATCCTGACCAACCTGCCCTCTAAATACACCTCTGCTGTCTTCAACTGGCATCTCTGCAATCACTACCTCATTGCCTGCCTCCATAATGGGTCAGCGGTCAAACGACCACCCCTCATCACTGTCCAACGCTCCCTACAACACTTCAGCGAGCAGGCCCTTCTAATCGACCTGGCCTGGGTATCCTGGTAGGATATTGACCTCATTCCGTCAGTAGAGGATGCCTGATTATTCTTTAAATGTGCTTTCCTCACCATCTTAAAAAAGCATTCCCCATTCAAAAAATGTAGAACTAAGAACAGATATAGCCCTTGGTTCACTCCAGACCTGACTGCCCTTGACCAGCACAAAAACAGCCTGTGGGGTACTGCTTTAGTATCAAATAGCCTCCGCAATATGCAACTTTTCAAGGAAGTTAGGAACCAATATGTAAAGGCTATATTTTCAAACATACATTTGCATCCTGTAGCCCAAAAAGTTCTGGGACACTGTAAAGTACATGGAGAATAAGAGCACCTCCTCCCAGCTGCCCACTGCACTAGGCTAGGAAACACTGTCACCACCGATAAATCTACGTTAATCGGGAATTTCAAAAAGCATTTTTCTACAGCTGGCCATGCTTTCCACCTGGCTACCCCTACCCCGGTCAACAGCTCTGCACCTCCCACAGCAACTTCTCAAAGCTTCCTCCTTTTCTCCACCCAAGTCCAGATAGCTGATGTTCTGAAAGAGCTGCAAAATCTGGACCCCAACAAATCAGCTGGGCTAGACAATCTGGCTAGACAATCTGTAACCCTTATTACTAGCCTGTTCAAACTCTCTTTCATATTGTCTGAGATCCCTAAAGATTGGAAAGCTGCCGTGGTCATCCCCCTGTTCAAATTGGGAGACACTCTAGACCCAAACTGATACAGACCTATACAGTGGGGCAAAAAAGTATTTAGTCAGCCACCAATTGTGCAACTTCTCCCACTTAAAAATATGAGAGAGGCCTGTAATTTTCATCATAGGTACACTTCAACTATGACAGACAAAATGAGAAAATAAATCCAGAAAATCACATTGTAGGATTTTAATGAATTTATTTGCAAATTATGGTGGAAAATAAGTATTTGGTCACCTACAAACAAGCAAGATTTCTGGCTCTCACAGACCTGTGTCTTTAAGAGGCTCCTCTGTCCTCCACTAGTTACCTGTATTAATGGCACCTGTTTGAACTTGTTATCAGTATAAAAGACACCTGTCCACAACCTAAAACAGTCACACTCCAAACTCCACTATGACCAAGACCAAAGAGCTGTCAAAGGACACAAGAAACAAAATTGTAGACCTGCACCAGGCTGGGAAGACTGAATCTGCAATAGATAAGCAGCTTGGTTTGAAAAAATCATCTGTGGGTGAAATTATTAGGAAATGGAAGACACACAAGACCACTGATAATCTCCCTCGATTTGGGGCTCTACGCAGGATCTCACCCCGTGGGGTCAAAATGATTACAAAAACAGTGAGCAAAAATCCCAGAACCACACGGGCGGACCTAGTGAATGACCTGCAGAGAGCTGGGACCAAAGTAACAAAGCCTACCATAAGTAACACACTACGCCGCCAGGGACTCAAATCCTGCAGTGCAGTGTCCCCCTGCTTAAGCCAGTACATGTCCAGGCCCATCTGAAGTTTGCTAGAGAGCATTTGGATGATCCAGAAGAAGATTGGGAGAATGTAATATGGTCAAATGAAACCAAAATAGAACTTTCTGGTAAAAACTCAACTCGCCGTGTTTGGAGGACAAAGAATGCTGAGTTGCATCCAAAGAACACCATACCTACTGTGAAGCATGGGGGTGGAAACATCATGCTTTGGGGCTGTTTTTCTGCAAAGGGACCAGGACAACTGATCCGTGTAAAGGAAAGAATGAATGGGGCCATGTATCGTGAGATTTTGAGTGAAAACCTCCTTCCATCACCAACGGCATTGAAGATGAAACGTGGCTGGGTCTTTCAGCATGACAATGATCCCAAACACACCGCCCGGGCAACGAAGGAGTGGCTTCATAAGAAGCATTTCAAGGTCCTGGAGTGGCCTAGACAGTCTCCAGATCTCAACCCCATAGATAATCTTTGGAGGGAGTTGAAAGTCTGTGTTGCCCAGCAACAGCCCCAAAACATCACACTCTAGAGGAGATCTGCGTGGAGGAATGTGCCAAAATACCAGCAACAGTGTGTGAAAACCTTGTGAAGACTTACAGAAAACATTTGACCTCTGTCATTGCCAACAAAGGGTATATAGCAAAGTATTGAGATAAACTTTTGTTATTGACCAAATACTTATTTTCCACCATAATTTGCAAATAAATTCATTAAAAAAAGTTGAAGTGTAGCTATGATGATTAGAGGCCTCTCTCATCTTTTTAAGTGGGAGAACATGCACAATTGGTGGCTGACTAAGTACTTTTTCGTCCCACTGTATCTATCCTACCCTGCCTTTCTAAATTCTCCGAAAGCAAAGTTAAACAGATCACGACCATTTTTATCCCACCGTACCATCTCCGCTATGCAATCTGGTTTCCAAGCTGGACATGGGCGCAACTCAGCTATGCTGAAGGTCCTGGACGATAACATAACTGCCATCGATAAAAGACAATACTGTTCAGCCAACTTCATTGACCTGGTCAAGGCTTTCGACTCTGTCAATCACCGCATTCTTATCGGCAGAATCAACAGCCTTGGTTTCTCAAATGACTGCCTCGCCTGGATCACCAACTAATTCACAGATAGGGTTAAGTGTGTCAAATTGGAGGGCCTGTTGTCTGGACCTCTGGCAGTCTTTATGGGGGTGCCACAGGGTTCAATTCTCAGACCGACTCCTTTCTCTGTATATATATATCAATGATGTCGCTCTTGCTGCTGGTGATTCTCTGATCCACCTCTACCCAGACGACACCATTCTTTATACTTCTTGTCGTTCTTTGGACACTGTCTAACCTCTTGGATATAGGGGGCGCTATTTTAATTTTTGGATGAAAAACGTTCCCATTTTAAACAAGATATTTTGTCACGAAAAAATGCTCGACTATGCATATAATTGACAGCTTTGGAAAGAAAACACTCTGAAGTGTTCAAAACTGCAAAGATATTGTCTGTGAGTGCCAC
Organism: Oncorhynchus masou masou; assembly: GCF_036934945.1. Lineage (NCBI taxonomy): Eukaryota > Metazoa > Chordata > Actinopteri > Salmoniformes > Salmonidae > Oncorhynchus > Oncorhynchus masou. The sequence goes on from NC_088215.1 coordinate 2,092,984, forward strand.
AGAACTGATGTTACAGGCGAAACCCAGATAAAAATCCAATCAGGAAGTGCCGCATTTTTTTAAACTGCCTCATGCCAATGACTCCTTATATGGCTGTGAATGAGCTACAAATGAGCTTACGTTTTCCACGCATTCACCAAGGTGTCTACAGCATTGTGGCGTCTTTTTAGGCATTTCCATTGGAGAATGGCTGTAAGGGACCATATATAGCGAGTGGTCACATGGTGTCTCCCGGAGAAAATCTTGTGTAAAATACTGAGGTAGCCATTTTTCCAATCACTTCTTTTGAGAAACCAATTGCCTCGACGGATATATTATCGAACACATATGTTAAAAACACCTTGAGGATGGATCCTAAACAACGTTTGCCGTGTTTCTGTTGATATTAATGGAGCAAATTTTGAAAAAAGTTTGCCGTTATAGTTGAAGTATTTTTCGGTCGATTTCTCAGCCAAGCAGGATGAACAAACGGGAGCTTTTTCGCCTAAAAAAATATTATTTTGGGAAAAAAGGAACATTTGCTATCTAACTGGGAGTCTCCTGAGTGAAAGCATCTGAAGTTATTCAAAGGTAAATTATTTAATTTGGTTGCTTTTCTTATTTTCGTGAAAATGTTGCTTGCTGCCAGCAGAGTCTAGCATAGCATTATGCTATGATAAACGTACACAAATGCTTGTCTAGCGTTGGCTGTAACGCATATTTTGAAAATCTGAGATGACAGTGTTGTTAACAAAAGGCTAAGCTTGTGTTTGAACATATTTATTTCATTTCATTTGCAATTTTCATGAATAGGAAAAGTTGCGTTATGGTAATGCGCAACTAGGCTATGATTACGCTCCCGGATTTTAACAAACCTCCAGACGAGCTTCAATGCCATACAACTCTCCTTCCGTGGCCTCCAACTGCTCTTAAATACAAGTAAAACTAAATGCATGCTATTCAACCGATTGCTGACCGCACCCGCCCACCCATCTAGCATCACTACTCTGACTTAGAATATGTGGACAACTACAAATACCTAGGTGTCTGGCCAGACTGTAAACTCTCCTTCCAGACTCACATTAAGCATCTCCAATCCAAAATTAAATCTAGAATTGGCTTCCTATTTCGCAACAAAGCATCCTTCACTCATGCTGCCAAACATACCCTCGTAAAACTGACGATCCTACCGATCCTTGACTTCAGCGATGTAATTTACAAAATAGCCTCCAACACTCTACTCAACAAATTGGATGTAGTCTATCACAGTGCCATCCATTTTGTTACCAAAGCCCCATATACCACCAACCACTGTGACCTGTATGCTCGTTGGCTGGCCCTCGCTTCATATTCGTCGCCAAACCCACTGGCTCCAGGTCAGCTATAAGTATTTGCTAGGTAAACCCCGTCTTATCTCAGCTCACTGGTCACCATAGCAGCACCCACCCGTAGCACGCGATCCAGCAGGTATATTTCACTGGTCATCCCCAAAGCCAACACTTCTTATTGCCGCCTTTCCTTCCAGTTCTCTGCTGTCAATGACTGGAACGAATTTCAAAAATCACTGAAGCTGGAATCTTATATCTCCCTCTCTAACTTTAAGCATCAGCTGACAGAGCAGCTTACCAATCATTGCACCTGTAAATAGCCCACTCAACTACCTCATCCCCTTATTGCTTGGCTCCTTTGCACCCCAGTATCTCTACTTGCACATTCATCTTCAGCACATCTATCACTCCAGTGTTTAATTGCTAAATTGTAATTATTCCGCCACTATGGCCTATTTATTGCCTTAACTCCCTAATCTTACTACATTCGCACACACTGTATATAGATTTTTACATTGTGTTATTGACTGTATGTTTGTTTATCCCATGTGTAACTCTGTTGTTTGTGTCACACTGCTTTGCTTTATCTTGGCCATGTAAAGGGGTGCGTAACTGGTGGCAGGCAAGTCAGACGCAGGAGAGCAGAACTAGGTAGTAGCCGGAGCAGTTTAATTCAAAACCCAACAGCATGAAAATGCAACAGAATATGGGTACAAAAACCCAACGTGCACCAGTAAACATGTGCACAAGCACTTACAACAAACAATTCCACACAAAGACATGTGGGGAACAGAGGGTTAAATACACAACAATTAATGAGGGAAATGGAAACCAGGTGTGTAGGAAAACAAGACAAAACAAATGGAAAATGAAAAGTGGAAAGTGACGCCGATCGCCGAACACCTCCCGAACAAGGAGAGAAAACTACTTTGGTGGAAGTTGTGACAGTAACCCCCCTTGACGCGCTGCTCCAGCAGCGCGCCTACACCGGCCTCGGGGACAACACGGAGGGCGAGGTTCAGGGCGATCCGGATGGAGGCGGTGGAACTCTCGTAGCATTGAAGGGTCCAACACGTCCTCCACCGGAACCCAGCATCTCTCCTCCGGACTGTACCCCTCCCAGTCCACGAGGTACTGAAGGCCGCTCGCTCGACGTCTCGAATCCAGTATGGATCGAACGGAGTACGCCGGGGCCCCTTCGATGTCCAGAGGAGGCAGAGGAACCTCCCGCACCTCAGACTCCTGGAGTGGGACAGCCACCACCAGCCTGAGGAGAGACACATGGAACGAGGGGTAAATATGGTAATCGGGGGGAAGCTGTAACCTGTAACTCACATCGTTCAGTTTCCTCAGTACTTTAAATGGCCCCCTAAACCGCGGACCCAGCTTCCGGCAGTGCAGGCGGAGGGGCAGGTTTCAGGTCGAGAGCCAGACCCGGTCCCACTCCCACGCATCACTGTGGTGACGGTCTGCGCTGGCTTTCTGGCACAGCACGGCGCGCTGAAGGTGTACATGAGCGGCGTCTCCTCCGCGCACCGAAACCAGTCATCCACAGCAGGAGCCTCGTTCTGACCGTGATGCAAAGGAGACAGAACCGGCTGATACACCAGTATGCACTGGAAGGGGGAGAGGTTAGTGGAGGAGTGGCGGAGAGAGTTCTGGGCCATCTCTGCCCAGGACAGTTACCCTGTGAGGGACGAAGATCCATAAGGAAATCCACCAACAGGTGCGACCACGTTCATTGTGGAACGGGTAAGGGGTGTAGCTTACCTCTGGGCAGGTGCCTAGGAGCTTTACACTGGGCGCACACCGAGCAGGAGGAAACATAAACCCTCACGTCCTTAGCCAATGTGGGCCACCAGTACTTCCCACTCAGACAGCGTACCGTCCGACCGATGCCTGGATGACCAGAGGGTGATGTGTGGGCCCAATAGATCAGCCGGTCACGGACAGCAGACGGAACGTACAGACGCCCAGAGGGACACTGGAGGGGAGTGGGCTCTGCACGCAGCGCCTGCTCAATATCTGCATCCAGCTCCCACACTACCGGTGCCACCAGGCAGGAGGCTGGGAGTATGGGGGTGGGACCCATGGGCTGCTCCTATGTGTCATACAGCCGGGACAGTGCGTCTGCCTTGGCGTTCTGGGAACCTGGTCTGTAAGAGAAGGGTGAAAGGGAATAAAACGTTGCGTCAATTCAAATCTGGTATCAGAACAAGTATGACACTAAGTCACCGATTGTATACTATGTACTTTTTATTAGCTAAGCAATAAGTGGTAAATCCAATTTTCTTATATACGGGTTCGCTGTAATAAAACGCAGGGCAGAACAGAGAACTGACTTGTTCCTGACAAAGTTATTATAATAGTATACTCTAACAGAAGTAGTTCCCGCTTCTGAGCTGGCCTGTCAGAGAAGAGACTGGGCGTGGTTTAAACTCACTCAGCCTATCGTTGATTGTTGGCGCACGAGCTGGTCCCAGCCCCTAGGCGCTTCAGCGGTCAGGCGTTGTTGCTGTGTAGAATATCTATGCGCTCATACTCTCGATACAGTTATCACACACCTGGCTCCTGTTATCTAACAAAAGACAGTTTGTTTTCTACACTACGTTCTGTATGTGTCCCCCGCAACTCATTGCACAGTTCCTGTTTTTATGTTATTCTGTATTTTTCCATTACGAGAAAGGCCGATGGCCCTGAAACTGTTGACACACTAGATTAGCTGCAATTCACACTATGCTACACAATGTCTCAAGTCAGCTATGTTGCACAACACATACACCCACACAAGCCAACAGCAGATAATATTCAATCACATATGATATGGTAACGGGTTATAGTGCATAACACAGAACCTCACAATGGCCAATGTCAAATATAAATAATTTGAGCTTCTATACTTGATAGATGGTAGTTCCCAATCAGACAATTACTATAATAAAAATGTTTTCCTCAGTTCAATGTTTGGTGAATGCAAGGTGGTTTTTGTCCTCAGTCCTCTCATGTGTACTAATTCAGCTTTAAATGACCATCATCGAGTCCATCCTCACCTCCTCCATCACTGCAACGGATTGTCCAGTCTGCTGAGAGGGTCATTGGCTGCCACCTGCCCTCCATCGAGGTCCTGTATGACCTCCAGGGCAAAGAACCATGCAAGAAAGATCATCGACGACCCCTTCCACACTCTCTTCCAAAGATTCCCCTCTAGCAAACGGTTCAGGTTAATCACAACCAAAATCTCACGCCTCCTGAACACTTTCTTCCCCCATGACATGGCCCTCACCAACTGTCCACCTGGTCCTCTGATCCATGGACTTTGCACTCTACATTATTCATTCACAGACTATGCACCCTGCACTATCATCCCCAAACTGCACATTGCTCTTTGCACATCTCTTATATCCATAATTTAGCTTATTTGTTTACATTTGTCATTTAGCAGACGCTCTTATCCAGAGCGACTTATAGGAGCCATTTGGGTAAAGTGCCTTGCTCAAGTGCTCAACAGATTTTTCACATTTGGCTCGGTTACTGGTAGGGTTGCCAACTTTCTCACTACCAAATAAGGGACAAAAGGTTGCGTGCCAGTGCACGGTGCCACGGGGGTATGGTGTTGTGTGAAAGAATATACAGTGTATATTCTTATTCAATTGGAAAAGCAAGACATTTGCATATTCCATTTAGCCTATAGCTTTACTAAAACTGTATCATTATGTAAACGTATGTGAATAAACCTCCAAATAAATGATCAATAAATTAAGTCATTACATGACAAGTCACAGTTCCCAGATATTTGAAGTTCATTTTTGATCAGCTCTGTGCTACATCGGTTTCTTGAGTCTGACCATTTAATGGTCATCAGGCATTTGGGTCTGGCACACTGAGGACAAACGAGACAATCCTGAACATGTTGATCAAGTTGGCTTTTCCTAGGTTTTGGAAAACTGCCACCTACAAATCACTGGTGGATTTTGTGGTTTCCTGTCTGGCTCTCTGTATTTCCTCCTGGCACAACACTCTTTATAGAGTTGGTCCATACTGACTGTCTCTGTCATTTTGAGGGCAACCACCACCTGCTCCATGTCAGGGAAGGAGAGCTGCTCATAGAGGCCGATCAGTTTCACCATTACATTTTCTGGTGAGAAATCAAACCACTTGTCAATGTATGTAATGACAGTGTCATAGAACTTCAAAGTCCTGTTGCTAGTTGGACCTTTGTGCTGACAATTGTTTGTCCATCAGCTGCTTGGTCTGTTATCAGAAAAAAACTGTCCTGTTTCAGCTGAAGCATCTTTAATGTTGAACTTTTGGACTTCCTCATAAACATCTGTGATGCAGAGTGTTGTTTCCTCCAGCTTTTTTACCAGTTGGTCAAAAACACACCCACTTTGTGGAAAAAGCACATAAATCTTAGCAGCTTCTGTTTTTTCTTCATACTCAAAAATACTAGAGCTGACTGTCTTCTTTTCATTATGCTGGCTAACAAGTATTAAACTAGCAAAGTTTAGCAAGTAAATTCCACTCAACGCAAGGTATATATTAAGCTGCTGGGTTTCCCAAGTCATTCGGGCCTTACTCTTCAACCCGGCTGGCTAACTAAACAAACGACTCTGCAGTGTATTGCAAACAGAAGGCTCATAATAGCCAATCACAACACTGTTTACAGGCCAATGTCAGGAATTTGTTAGTTCGTCCATCACTACAATAATAGTGACCAATCTTAGTTTTCTAGACACGCAACCACCATCTGACTGAAATCCAAACCCAACGGTTCTAAGACTTTGAGAGAGCAATTTAAGAAATTGAGATTGAAACTTGACAAGTGACTATTGCTGGTGGACAGTTGAATGTGTTAAAATGTTGTTTTCACACGTTTGAATCACATTTCTTTGCTTACAGTTCTATATGTACTATTTAAGACATGTTTGATCTGTGACAATTATGTTCTGCTTGCTCAAAGTCACATTTAATTTGCGCTCTTGACCGGCCTGTGCAATTGCGGGACTGGTCCTCTGCTCGCTCAACCATTTCCTCTCTCTTTCGACTCAGTGTTTGCTCACGCAATGAAGTTTCATCTTGCTCCCGCGCGCCATCTAGAGCTTGTTTGACTTTTGGATCAGATTTGACACCCTATAAGCGAGCAGCAAGAAAAAATTGCCCCTCCCTACCTTCAGGCAATGCTATAACACAACCAGAGCAATCGGTTCTGCCACCTGTGGTCTCTTGGCCCTAATAAAACATTAAATATAATAATTTTTATTTTAGTATTTTTTGAACGAACACTCGCACTTGACTTTTTTCCGCCTTATTAGCTCAGACTTTTCTGATAGTAAGTATATTTTTCCTCAATAAAGTAGCTATGACTGTGATATGTGGTTGTTTCACCCAGCTATCTTAAGATGAATGCATTAACTGTCGCTCTGGATAAGAGTGTCTGCTAAATGACCAAAATGTAAATAAGTGGACGCACTTGGCATTCTGCAACTTTGAGAAAAACAACTTAATTGTGCCTATTGTTCACACACATATCTGCACTCTCATTGGCTAGAATGATCCCACCTGATCGTGTCTTCTCCCACCTGCCTTGAGGACATGCACAGTATTTTCATTGTTCGAGCGTCAATATAGTCAATCATCTTTGCTATCACTAGCTAACAACAGTGAAGAAATCCGAGGCAGAGATAGAGAAAGCGAGATGGCCACAAAACATTTTTTGATCGGGGTGGGCCCACTCTGGTTTGCTTATTTCCCCCTTATTCCCCCCGCCTGAGAAGGGGGTGCCCCAGAGCAGACCAGAAAACGAACTAAAACTAAACTGAATTTCAAACAAAAATCTAAAAACGCAAATAAATAAAAACGACTATAAAATTACAAAACTGTAACAACCTTGGTAGTATATTGTAGTATTTACTGTAGTGTTTTTGCAGACTTTACTGCAGGTATTCACTGTACTATACTATAGGGTTCGTTTCTGCGGACATGACTATTATACTTTAGTATTCACTGTAGGGTTTTTGCAGTATTTACTGTATTATACTATATTATTCAATGGCACAACCTGTTCTGGTTGAGATGTTCACACTCATCTAACAGTAACTGGCATAGTCGGGTAGTTGTGTCATTTTAGCTAACCCTAGTCTGCAGGATTAAAATATACAACAGTCATGGCCTCAAAAACACTACAGTAAATACTACAGTATACTAGTCATGTCCGTAAAAACACTACAGTAAATACTACAGTAAAGTCTGCAAAAACACAAGTGAAAAATATAGTATACTACAATCTGCAAGAACACTTGAATCAAACAGTGAATCCTAAAGTGAATACTATAGTATATAAATATAGTAATACTACAGTATTTAAACCATAGTATACTATAGTATTTTTATCCAGTGTGGGTTAGCTGTAAATGAGTAACATGTTTAAACTAGGACCACAATGGAAATAAATAATTAGTCTCAACAAATATTCTAAATGCATTATCCACATGTGGATGTATTATTTTGAAATGGTCAAATAAAATCAATCAATCAAGGGATACTACAGTGTGAAGTTAAGTATAGTACAATACAAAATTCTATAGTAAGCACTACACGATCGAGGGGGAACCGCTGAGGAAAACCACAACATGAACTCTCCAAGGACAACACATTAAAATCAAAACAGCACTGACAAAGCTAGCAGTAAATCGATCTAAAAATTCTAAAGTAAGCACTATGTGGTCAAGGGATACTACAGTGTGTAGTATAGTATTCTCCAGTATACTACAAAATTCTAAAGTAAGCACTACATGATCGAGGGATACAAAAGTGTTCTGTAAAATTATAAAGCAAGTACTGTACTGCACTTTGAGATATCAGCTGATGTACGAAGGGCTATATAAATACATATGATTTGATTTAAAGAGAACAATCTGAGTCTGTGTCACCGTTACCATGGAGTTTTATTTGATTCTTGTTTGCTTTGCTTTTTCAAGCGCTTTTGAGATGATATTTGTCATGAAAAATGCAATAGAAGTTGAATAAATTATTAGTGTTATTATTTGGGTAAAAAAACTGCCGAATACTTTAGTGACTTTTGACTCTGGCCTTCTGTGTCTAAGGCATTGAACCAGGCAAGCAGTAAGACACTGCCCCCTGCTGGACAGTTTAGGGATGAGCAACTGATGGGGGTGGGGGCCACAACAAAATCAGAATTTATGAGTGTCTCGCAGGTCTGCATGCCCACAATTATAGAGAGAAATAGTAATAGTGTCTTTTTTGTAGGCAGTAACTCCGCCATAGTTAGTTTTACAAAGCCTATGGGGAAATTAATGGCATTGTAGGGTTTTTGGATAAACGCCAAAAATAAGGTCTGTGTTAAATACAGGCTTAGGAGATCTTATACGTTTTGTCTTATGAGATAATCTTCATTAGCTAACATCTCTTTTTGTGAATTTTGAAGCATTTTATGTAATTTAAAAAAAGCACCTATCATTTCAATTCATAAAGGTGATATTAACTGACTTGATATCATCTCACAGGTCTCCTAAACCTGTGTCAACCTCAGACCTTATTTTTGCTGTTTATCCCAAAACCACATTCTTTCCTCATTAATTTTCTGAACGAACCAGAGGTAGCTCATGTCCGTTTTTTAGGACTACAAGCTGGCGAGCTCTATAACCACACATGCAGTCAGAGCCTGCCCTAGGCTTTTGGGGGCCCTAAGTGTTTCAGGGCTTTTTTCAGAATAAAAAAAAATACGTTTTAGAGTTAATTTAATGCAATTCTATACATTTTCGCATGGGGCATAGAGAAAATGTTACAGTTTTAAAGCTCATTTCATGTCATTCTGCTCATTTTGCCATGGGGCGGAGAGAAACGTGCCATTTCACCGTTCATTTCCTGCAATTTTACACATTTTGCCATAGTAGAGAAATGTTTGCAGTTTTCAACATGATATCTAAGTGAGAGTGACTTATCAAGGAAAATTGTGCCAAGGAAAATAAAATAAAATGCATAAACATCACATTATTTGATATTATTATTTAATATTATTACTTCCTTCTTTTTGTACTTTTTCTTTTTTGAGTTATTGTATGTATTCTATTACTGCAAATACAAATAACAAACTCATATTTCACACTGGTTTGCAGACCTCATGGTAGTGCAATATGAATGTCAATACACTGATTCCCCACAGTCTCTGAAACACAGTCTCTGAAAATCTCTGAAAATCTCTGAAACTGGAAACACTTATCTCCCTCACTAGCTTTAAGCACCAACTGTCAGAGCAGCTCACATATTACTGCACCTGTACATAGCCCACCTACAATTTAGCCCAAACAACTACCTCTTTCCCTACTGTATTTATTTTATTTATTTATTTATTTTGCTCCTTTGCACCCCATTATTTTTATTTCTACTTTGCACATTCTTCCACTGCAAATCTAACATTCCAGTGTTTTACTTGCTATATTGTATTTACTTTGCCACCATGGCCTTTTTTTGCCTTTACCTCCCTTATCTCACCTCATTTGCTCACGTTGTATATAGACTTGTTTATACTGTATTATTGACTGTATGTTTGTTTTACTCCATGTGTAACTCTGTGTCGTTGTATGTGTCGAACGGCTTTGCTTTATCTTGGCCAGGTCGCAATTGTAAATGAGAACTTGTTCTCAACTTGCCTACCTGGTTAAATAAAGGTTAAATAAAAAAAAATCAGCTCTACAAATTACATACTCTGGGATTTGTTCCACTTCTCTTGCTTGAAAAAAGGCGAAATGGAACAAAACATATCGATATGGATTCCTTTTGCCCTCACCCTCAAGTCATAAAAGAAACGGCCTCTATTGAAACCTTGAGAAATATTTATTTAGGTCTTCTGAATGGTAAGTGTTTGTTTGTGTTTCTTTTGTAAATATTTTATTTTATAAGGGTTTTCTTTTACAATGTAATACTCAAACTCAGCTGCTAGACATAAAGTGGAATATTGGATCAAGGAAAGATTCACTCATTTTGATCGATATTATATCGATATTTTATCAATCCCCGGGGTCATTTCATGTGTATCTGAGCTATTCGCCATTCAAGCATACAGCCAGTATGACACATTTTGCATTATATGATGCAATGTGAAGATATAACGTTAGAAATCGGTGAATCTTTCCTTTAAGTGACATCAATATTACAGCTACAGCAACATTCGGTGGTCACAATCAGTCTCTATCCAGAATTGGGCCCTAAATCATAATTTGATTTATTAGGATCCTCCATTAGCCGATGCCAATGGCAACAGCTATCCTTACTGGGATCCGACACAAAACAAAAAATACATAACTATTTACTTTTATTCTGTTGGAGGAATTAGCCTGTAAAAACTAATATTTTCCATGTTTATGGTGTTAATCATTTTTGATAGCTATCTGCAGAAGTAAGGGACTTGCATTCTGTGATTAATTTTTTGGGGACAGCCACCATACCAAACATCAGAGCCTGTTGTTTCTCATAGGATGATGTTAAAACGTCTCTGAGCCACCTAAGAGAGCAAGTTCTGGGTCAGATTCAATGGCCCTCTCATATATCTTTTGAATAGCATTAAGAAATGTTCACACAAAAGTCATGAAACCTCTAAGGCTTTACATCTGTCACACCGTGGGGAGACTTGGGGGTAAATTCTATGTAGTTTGGTTTTGGAGTAAAGAAGCCTATGCATTACTTTGTATCAATTGACATCTGTCATTGGTGGAACATGAGTGAATTCTAGACAGGGTTTCTCCCCAGATACCATCTGAGATCTAAATATTTAACTCTTTAGCTACCCTAGGTCTACTTGGGGTGACGAGTAGAGGCCTCTGTATAGTTGGAGAAAAAGGAGACAGACTGTGAGACAAGTTGTGTTGAGTTGAGAGGGCACTGTAGCGGGTAATAAAATAAATGTTGTACTAGGAGGATTTCAACATTTTGGATCTACCCTTTGACATAATGTCTTGCATGTAAATAGCATAACAAAAATGGGAATCGGAGCGTTCAAATGTGTTATTTTAACTGGTTGAATGATGCAAATTGCTTATCTATTTGTTCTATTGTGGCCATTCCCTTTCTCCCCCACTCAACAAATACCTTATCAGACCAGGATGGAAGAAAATAATAATAATAATAAAAACATTGAGGTGTATAGAGGTATCAGGCTCCTTAAAAACATTTCTCAAAAGAAAGGTATTGTTTGTTTAGGCACTCTGCTTTGCTCCCGAGTCGCGCATCGGTCTAAGGCACTGCATCTCAGTGCGAGAGGCGTCACTACAGACCCTGGTTTGATTCTTGGTTCGATCCCAGGCTGTATCACAACTGGCCGTGATCGGGAGTGCCATAGGGAGGCGCACAATTGGCCCAGCGTCGTCCGGGTTAGAGGAGGGTTCTTAACTGACTTGCCTTGTGAAGTTTTAAAATATATGTATTTAAAAAATGCATGGCTGGAAGAGAGGAATTTGTTGCGATTCTTGACTTCAATATTTTTCCACAGGGGGGCTTCAGTGTCCAATTTATCAGGGAAACCTAATACCCTGGCATTTGCAGCCCATTATTAATGTTTACAGATTGGTAGGCCTAGGCCGCCACTTTCCTTGGGCTTTTGCAAGGGAGCTTTACAGATACAATGGGCTTTGTTACCCCAGACAAATGGCATGATTGTTGAATCCAAATGTTTCAAAATATATATATATATATATGAAGAGGAAAGAAAAAATTAATGAACCTGGGAAGAGAACATTTTTATGGCATTAATGCACCCATCATGGATAGTCACTATTCCCCAGCTCTCTGTTTTGTTTTAAGATTTGTAACCAGTTCAATGTAGTTAAGCTTGAAGATGAGCTTTGGGTTTCTAGGTAGTGTACAGCATGTTTCTTTATTTGACATCCACATTAAAGCTTCTGATTCTCATTGTAGTGATATTTGAATAACTATCATTCTTTATAATGCAGTCACACTCGGCACCGAGTCCCAATGCCAGTGCTGCCCAGTGTCTTCAGAGCCAGACGGGACCCCCACACCAGCCAAGGTAGAGGGAGCCCCTACAACAATCGATCCCGTGGGAACCCCTGCACCAACAGAGCTACACAGAATACCCATATCCATCCGACTGAACATAATACCCACACCAACAGAGACATGCAAACACAACACACTAATCAATCCAGTGGAAACCCCTACAACTATCAATCCAGCAGGAACCCCGGCACCAACCAAGCGAGACGGAATCCCCATATCTTTACGACGGAACCTAATCCACACACCAACAGAGCCAGGCAAACCATCCACACCAACCAGTCCAGTGGGAATCCCGACACCAACCAATCTAGTTGGAACTCCTACAGCAATTGATCCATCAGGAACCCCTGCACCAACTATGCTAGACAGAATCCCCACATCCATCAGCCTGAACAAAATCACCACACTAACAGAGCCAAGAAAACACTCCACATCAACCAATCCTGTGGGAACCCCTTCAAATCAAATCAAATCAAATTGTATTTGTCACATACACATGGTTAGCAGATGTTAATGCGAGTGTAGCGAAATGCTTGTGCTTCCAGTTCCGACAATGCAGTAATAACCAACAAGTAATCTAACTAACAATTCCAAAACTAATATCTTATACACAGTGTAAGGGGATAAAGAATATGTACATAAAGATATGAATAAGTGATGGTGCAGAGCAGCATAGGCAAGATACAGTAGATGGTATCGAGTACAGTATATACATATGAGATGAGTACGTAAACAAAGTGGCATAAGTGGCTAGTGATACGTGTATTACATAAGGATGCAGTCGATGATAGAGTACAGTATTTACGTATACATATGAGATGAATAATGTAGGGTATGTAAACATTATATTAGGTAGCATTGTTTAAAGTGGCAAGTGATATATTTTACATCCTTTCCCATCAATTCCCATTATTGAAGTGGCTGGAGTTGAGTCACTGTGTTGGCAGCAGCCACTCAATGTTAGTGGTTGCTGTTTAACAGTCTGATGGCCTTGAGATAGAAGCTGTTTTTCAGTCTCTCGGTCCTAGCTTTGATGCACCTGTACTGACCTCGCCTTCTGGATGATAGCGCGGTGAACAGGCAGTGGCTCGGGTGGGTGTTGTCCTTGATGATCTTTATGGCCTTCCTGTAACATCGGGTGGTGTAGGTGTCCTGGAGGGCAGGTAGTTTGCCCCCGGTGATACGTTGTGCAGACCTCACTACCCTCTGGAGAGCCTTACGGTTGTGGGCGGAGCAGTTGCCGTACCAGGCGGTGATACAGCCCGCCAGGATGCTCTCGATTGTGCATCTGTAGAAGTTTGTGAGTGTTTTTGGTGACAAGCCGAATTTCTTCAGCCTCCTGAGGTTGAATAGGCGCTGCTGCGCCTTCTTCACGATGCTGTCTGTGTGAGTGGACCAATTTAGTTTGTCTGTGATGTGTATGCCGAGGAACTTAAAACTTACTACCCTCTCCACTACTGTTCCATCGATGTGGATAGGGGGTGTTCCCTCTGCTGTTTCCTGAAGTCCACAATCATCTCCTTAGTTTTGTTGATGTTGAGTGTGAGGTTATTGTCCTGACACCACACTCCGAGGGCCCTCACCTCCTCCCTGTAGGCCGTCTCGTCGTTGTTGGTAATCAAGCCTACCACTGTTGTGTCGTCCGCAAACTTGATGATTGAGTTGGAGGCGTGCGTTGCCGCGCAGTCGTGGGTGAACAGGGAGTACAGGAGAGGGCTCAGAACGCACCCTTGTGGGGCCCCAGTGTTGAGGATCAGCGGGGTGGAGATGTTGTTGCCTACCCTCACCACCTGGGGGCGGCCCATCAGGAAGTCCAGTACCCAGTTGCACAGGGCGGGGTCGAGACCCAGGGTCTCGAGCTTGATGACGAGCTTGGAGGGTACTATGGTGTTAAATGCCGAGCTGTAGTCGATGAACAGCATTCTCACATAGGTATTCCTCTTGTCCAGATGGGTTAGGGCAGTGTGCAGTGTGGTTGAGATTGCGTCGTCTGTGGACCTATTTGGGCGGTAAGCAAATTGGAGTGGGTCTAGGGTGTCAGGTAGGGTGGAGGTGATATGGTCCTTGAAAGCACTTCATGATGACGGAAGTGAGTGCTACGGGGCGGTAGTCGTTTAGCTCAGTTACCTTAGCTTTCTTGGGAACAGGAACAATGGTGGCCCTCTTGAAGCATGTGGGAACAGCAGACTGGTATAGGGATTGATTGAATATGTCCGTAAACACACCAGCCAGCTGGTCTGCGCATGCTCTAAGGGCGCGGCTGGGGATGCCATCTGGGCCTGCAGCCTTGCGAAGGTTAACACGTTTAAATGTTTTACTCACCTCGGCTGCAGTGAAAGAGAGACCGCATGTTTCCGTTTCAGGCCGTGTCAGTGGCACTGTATTGTCCTCAAAGCGGGCAAAAAAGTAATTTAGTGAGCTGGATTTCATCTTGTAGTCCGTGATTTACTGTAGACCCTGCCACATACCTCTTGCGTCTGAGCCGTTGAATTGAGATTCTAATTTGTCTCTATACTGACGCTTAGCTTGTTTGATAGCCTTACGGAGGGAATAGCTGCACTGTTTGTATTCGGTCATGTTACCAGTCACCTTGCTCTGATTAAAAGCAGTGGTTCGCGCTTTCAGTTTCACGCGAATGCTGCCATCAATCCACGGTTTCTGGTTAGGGAATGTTTTAATCGTTGCTTTGGGAACGACATCTTCAACGCACGTTCTAATGAACTCGCACACCGAATCAGCGTATTCGTCAATGTTGTTGCCTGACGCAATAAGAATAATGTCCCAATCCACGTGATGGAAGCAGTCTTGGAGTGTGGAATCAGCTTGGTCGGACCAGCGTTGGACAGACCTCAGTGTGGGAGCTTCTTGTTTTAGTTTCTGTCTGTAGGCAGGGATCAGCAAAATGGAGTCGTGGTCAGCTTTTCTGAAAGGGGGGCGTCGCGGAAATTAGAATAACAGTGATCCAAGGTTTTGCCAGCCCTGGTGGCGCAATCGATATGCTGATACATTTTAGGGAGTCTTGTTTTCAAATTAGCCTTGTTAAAATCCCCAGCAACAATGAATGCAGCCTCAGGATGTATGGATTCCAGTTTGCAAAGAGTCAACTAAAGTTAGTTCAGAGCCATCGATGTGTCTGCTTGGGGGGGAATATATACGGCTGTGATTATAATCGAAGAGAATTCTCTTGGTAGATAATGCGGTCTACATTTGATTGTGAGGAATTCTAAATCAGGTGAACAGAAGGATTTGAGTTCCTGTATGTTTCTGTGATCACACCACGTCTCGTTAGCCATACGGCATACGCCCCCGCCCCTCTTCTTACCAGAAAGGTGTTTGTTTCTGTCGGCGCGATGTGTGGAGAAACCCGCTGGCTGCACCGCATCCGAGAGCGTCTCTCCAGTGAGCCATGTTTCCGTGAAGCAAAGAACATTACAGTCTCTGATGTCCCTCTGGAATGCTAACCTTGCTCGGATTTCATCAACCTTGTTGTCAAGAGACTGGACATTGGCGAGAAGAATGCTAGGAAGTGGGGCACGATGTGCCCGTCTCCGTAGTCTGACCAGAAGACCGCCTCGTTTCCCTCTTTTACGAAGTCGTTTTTTTGGGTCGCCGGCTGGGATCCATTCCGTTGTCCTGGTTGAAAGGCAGAACACAGGATCCGCTTCGCGAAAGTCATATTCTTGGTCGTACTGATGGTGAGTTGACGCTGATCTTATATTCAGTAGTTCTTCTCAACTGTATGTAATGAAACCTAAGATGACCTGGGGTACTAATGTAAGAAATAACACGTAAAAAAACAAAGCGAAGCGAGGCGGCCATCTGTCGGCTCCTACATAGGATTTTCACCAATTAATTCAGTGGGGACCCCTGCACCAGCCGAGCTAGACGGACTCCCCACACCAACAGACCCAGGAAAACCCTCCACATCAACCAAGCTAGACGGAATCCCCACATCCATCTGCATGAACGGAACCCCCACCTCAATACAGTCCAAAATCCCCAGACCAATACAGCCAGGCAAACCCTCCCCACAAAATAATCCAGTGGGATTGATGAAACATCTGACTCCTCTGAGCACCAGGACCAAGAAATGCAAAGGCCAAAAAGAAAAATGTGGACAGGTAAGCATTAGGAGCCGGTTTCCCTGACAGAGTAGTATGGGCTTTAAAAAAAATATGAAATAATCTGTGTCACAACGTATTGTATATTTGCAGTTTATTTGCAGTTCTCACGTGTTTGCCATTTCTCACACAGATGGAGATCTAATTGTTGCTGAAGACGGTGCAACCATTCAAGCACAAAAGAAAATCAAAACAACAGGTATAACTGATATTTCAATTCACTTATTTAGGCTTAAGGTTCTGTACAATCAATCTACATTTTTGTATTGTGCCACATTGTCACGATAATGCAAAATGCATCATATGTTGCAAAACACATCATTATGAGGATGTGGCACAATACACTTTGCATCTTGAAATCTTGATTGCTGACATGTAAAACATTTTGGAACTGGATCAACAGTGCACTAATGATGATGAAGAAGAAAACAACAAAACATTTTTGAGTGGATTATTCCATTAATACTATAAATGGAGCTGAAAAACATAAAATAAGGATTGTATCAATAATTTGCTATCATATAGCATTGAGACAAAAATATTAAATTGTTTTACGATCCTGTGTTTTTAAGCTTTCAAATGATATTAAAGACAAACATATTATCTTTATTAGTTGCAGGGCTATGGGTATTTCATTATAGTGGGGGGTCCAAAATGAGCCAGCTGAGCACCTCTATCCCCTGAATGGTTGGTCATTCAGGTGCAAGATGAGCCATGCTCATCATTTCTACCATTGGCATGTATAGAAAGTTTGATTTAAATAAAAAAGATGATTCATTTAATATGCAATAACCTCACGGCTACTTAATCACTTTCACTCTCAAAAGTATCACCACAGACAAAATATACCGTTTAGAACTTCCACTCACCAGCAAATATAGTGAGAAGAACATGCAGTATGTTGAGCGCAGAACATTTTTTGCTCACACTACAGACTGCTATATTGATCTGCTAATACATGACTAGTAAAGGGCCAGTGCACACTTTTTTTTAACCTTATGTTTATTTATTTTTTATTCCGATTTTTCAGGGGGTGCTGTATGACATAGTCCATGAAATGATGATGACCTCTTCCTAAATATTTGGTAAAATATAAAACATTTTGGTATGGTTTCTTAGAAGCAAGGGTGGCTCATATAATACATTTGGCTCAATTTACCCCACTCTCCCCGCCACCAAATGTTGTAGACTTGACACTTTGCCAAAGTTAAAAAAAAAATTGTTGTTGATTAGGAGTCCAAGGGTGAATTGAGTTCTTGCGCACACAGACTATTTTATCTGTTCGTAGAAGAGTGGCTGAACATGGATACGGATAGGCCCACGGTGTCAAGACATGCAGAGGTAGACACCGAAATATTAGATCAACTAGAAAAACACAAAGGTAATTGATTAAATATGGAATTGCCTCATGGCTACCTCATACCTTTCACTATAAAAAGGTATCATTGTGAATGATTTACATTCTGCAACTTTGTGAAGGCGTCTGCATGCTTCCCAGCCAAAACAGTTCGGAAGAGTTCGTGCATGGTGACGTTTTTGTTTGTTTTGGACTTCGGTGAGGGTTTTTTCGGTTGTTCGGGTACACCATTTTTGTTTCTTAAAGGCAAGCTGAAGTTCAGAACTGAAGTCTATGCCCCTTCGGTGATTGGGATTCTTCAATAAAGTATTTTTTTGTCATTCAACGAGAGAACTCGTTTTGATGCAAATATTTTCATTAAGAAATACTGCACCAAACATCTTAGTCTCGCAATTTTACATCTAACTAAGATCTCCTTTACAAAAACGTCTAAATTAATAACAGATTTCTTGAGTTATTTAGATCCATTCTGACTGTTTTGAGGAAGCGTATACTGGCTACAACGTATCAAAATGGACCAACAGTACTATTGCCATGTTCTCGTTTATCAAGCAAAGGTCTTTTGAAGGGAGTAGGCGAGCACACTCGTTCGGGTTCGCCTAGCCGCCAGCCGAACTGAAGCATGCTGACGCCTTAACAAAACATTGTCACAGTTATCCCAAGGATGAATTTGCAAACATAACATTTGATTAATTTGATCTGTTTGTAGAAGAGTCGCTGAACATGGATACGGATAGGCCCATGGTGTCAAGACATGCAGAGGTAGACACTGGAGTATTAGATCAATTAGAAAAGAGCAGCATTGTACAAGCAACCAACAAGCAAACTTTGTGGGCTATAAACTGCTTTAAGGACTGGCTGGCAGAGAAACAGATGATAGTGGATTTTTCAACCATTGAGAAATCTGAAATGAATGTCCTCTTGCGAGATTTTTACTGTTCTGTTCGAAGGGGTAAAGGTGGGGAGTATTGCATCCCAAGTTATATCGGAATCCGGGCTGGCATGAACAGATTCATTAACCTCCCTCCCCTTAGCAGATCCTGGTGCTTGATGAAGGACAGTGAGTTTACCTCCTCCAATAATGTATTTCTTGGGGTACTAAAGAAACTCAGACGAGAGGGCAGGGACAAAACTACCCATCCTACAGCACAAGACCTTGAGATTCTTCAAAACTCTACTGTGCTAAGCCCCTACACACCCAGAGGACTAGTGAACAAAGTGTGGTTTGATATTTGCAGTTACACTTTGGCCCCAGAGGAAAAGAGGGCAATAGACGGCTAACGCCACAGTTGTTTGTAATAAGGTACAATGAAAATGGAGCAAAATATGCAATGCTGACTTCCAAAGAAGAAACACCGAACCACAACGATGCAGAAGAGCAGAACTGGTAGAATCGCTGTGGAATCATGTTTCAGAACCCTGATAGTCCACTCTGTCCAGTCGCCTCCTTGGAGAAGTATCTGAGCAAGATCTCGCCAGATGCCACCGCCCTCTACCTCCATCCTAAGAAGATGGTCATCACCAGTGACAGCATGTGGTATAGCCAGGAGCCAATGGGGTTCAACTACTTTTCATCAATGCTGCCCTGACTGTGCCAGGTTTGCTTTTTTTTCAAGCAAATTTCGTAACATTTTAATATTCGCTAAATAGCTCAGTTGTACTCATAACTCAACCTGTTGTTGCTTCTTGGCTCACTCACTCTCTTTTTCTCTCTCTAGGAGGCTGGTACATTGGAAAAGTACACAAACAATTGCTTCCGAACTTTGCGCGAGATCATGTCTGTGAGCAGACTGATAGTTCCTTGAAGAGTGTCGTAGCTGAATCAGAATTAGTGAGGTAACATAGATAAATAAGATGTTTGAATTATTTTATACTTGTCATTAGAATGTCTTCTTTTGGACTATACTGTTGGCAGTTGCATTTTCCTCTCTTCTCTAGGGAAAAGTCACTTGGGGCCCAGAGAGGGGAGAGGTCAGGCTTGTCTTTTACATGTCTGGTAATAGGCAGAATATCAGAAAGGGAAAAGTCAGGTTTAAACATAGTCTTCATAATGAATATATCTGTTAAACCATGTGAAGGGCCCTACCATGTCTGTACTCCAGTCACTCCCTCCTTTTTCCATTGGGGGGAGGAGTATGGTAATGTCTGGAACCATTGTATGTCCCTCTGATGTTGCCCTTATCTTGATTTAGTATATGACCTAGTGGCTCACTACCCTCCGGGAGTTTGTCCAGGAGGGGTGTATTTGAGATGAGAGTCTCTAGAATTGACAATTGATATATGCCATTGGATGAGGTAATGTTTTGGTAATATGAAGTACCAAGAACGAGATTAGAACCTCGTCTTAGAGAGCAAACTGAACGATAATTTATAGCTAATGCTATCTGGCTATGGGATACTCCTCTCTCTCAAGTAAAAGGCCTTTGTGCTGATTTCCTATTATCTGTGGTTCGTCATGTAAGTGAGAGGGGTAGATCTTTGCTATAAAAGATCTGTTGCCATTATGTTGACACTCTCAGAATTCATTTATAGACACTGAATGGATCTGAGAGTCACAGGGCTATGGTGAAGCTCATATTATTAAAAGATTAAGTTTAAAGTATAACTCTGACTTGTGTGTGGTTTGTAAACTCTCCTTTCACTTAGTAATACAGGAAATTACCATGACAATAGTTATTGAAAACCATCAATGGACAACAGAAAGAGATGTCAAATACGCACAATGTGAAATACCTAGTGATGAGTTAGGCAGTCATAGGTATACTGAGCCCATAAAGCATGGATGAAAACTTTCATCACTGAAGAATCATTTGATAAAATGGCAGTATATTGCAAAATAGACTGATTATGCGTGTAGGCCAACATTATAATGTAACATCTGAATGGCTATGTCTATAGACTTTAGGATACTTGTTTTACTGATTACTATACTGGTCTGTGCTTGCCAGCAATGGAGTGTCAGGAAATGTAGAAACTGAAATTCCAAATTCAAGTGTTGTAGTTATCCATCTGACTAGCTTTTAGCTTTTGCACTCAACATGGAAATATAATTGTTGTATTGAAGAATACAAGGCTTATCAAGAGACTACGCATGATTATTCATGTAACACACCGACTGTGTTATATTACGATGAGCTATATTATAATCACTAGGCCTATGCATTGCATGCAGAATGTTAAAGAATGTGATGATGAGTTACTATGAATGTCGTCAGATCAATATAAGCATTAATTAATTACATAAAGGATATATCTCTGTTCACTTCCTGCATAAGAAAGTGTGACACGAGACATATTTTGTATTATTATATAATTTACAAAAATAAACATTTGAATATTAAAACTTATCTACTTGCAGAGAAAAAGCTCAACATTTACATGACTTTCAGTCATGTAACAGACTCCCATCCATAGCGACCCACAGAAGCAACCAGCTTCAACACCCTGCTCAAGAGCATGTCAACAGCTCTCCCACAAGGTCAAAAACGGGGACCCGAACCAGCAACCTATCAGCCACCGCCCCAAGCTCCCAACTGCCAGGCCACCAGCCCTCCAAGATCCACAGTTCCCCAAGAGCTGCCCCTCAACCATCCAAGACCCTGCCCTCCCATATTTAAATGTGTGTGTGTATGTGCACGTGTGTGGGTTTGAATGCAAGTGTGTGTATATGCATGTGTATACATGTACATCTTACTGTATTCGCATAACAGGCAGGCTCCTTGTGAGGGAGGTGGTTAGAGTGTTGGACTAGTTAACCGTAAGGTTGCAAGATTGAATCCCTGAGCTGACAAGGTAAAAATCTGTTGTTCCTCCCCTGAACAAGGCAGTTAACCCACCGTTTCTAGGCCGTCATTGAAAATAAGAATGTGGTCGTAACTGACCTGCCTCATTACCTAAAGTTGGGAAAAAATAATAATAATTGGCAAAATCGGCATCCAAAAATACCGATTTCTGATTGTTGCGAAAACTTGAAATCGCCCAAATTGATAGGCCATTTCGATTAATCGGTCAATCTCTAATTTCTATAGTTAATTTTAGAGTAATATTATGCTTTTTCAGCCCTTCCTGAACCTGAGACCAGAAACCGGCTACTTGAGGGCAATATCAAAACAAGTGGTCTATTGATTCTGTATTTTCACAACGAAATCTGCAGAGCTGCCCCAAATATTCAACATTTTGTTGGTGGCAAGAATTCTGTACCAACATTGTAGCTGAAATGCACGAAGTCTTGAATATTGCGTTGTTTTATGTATCAACTCATATACCCTGTACCATGGAATCAGTACATCAAAAATCTCTTCCCAGCTATTTTTCTATCCGTATGGCACAGCTGTCAACGTCCTGGTACTCAAATGAAACTGGTATACTTTCCTATTTATGCTATTTTTATTCATCTGCCAGTTTGATGATTTATATTGGACAGACTGATAAGTTCACTGCCTCCTCAATTTTTGGGGTGTAATCAATTGGTTGGATTGAGCAAAGCTTCTCATACAATTATAATAACTCCAACCATTCCAATTTACAAAATCATTTAAAAACAAAATCCCACTTTCAGACATATTTTCCATAAATATAGGTATTTTATCAACCAGCACAATTGAGTTCAACCATAATATTTGTTGTGATATTTGTTCTGTCTTTTCAGGGGGATGAAATTGTAACCAGCTGCTGTGCCTGTTTGAAAAATATAGATACTTTGAAAAAGGTTTAATTATCAATTCATCGGAAATGAGACATTGCAATCTGCAAAAAGGCCTACTACTTGAGAACTATATAGGGTTCAAGTAAAACTTTTGTGTAAGTGAAGCTTTTCGAGAGCAGTTTAGTGCTTTTAACATTTAATGAGTATGGCCTTGTAATCCAAATCATATCACCATCATTGTTGCATCTTTACATAGAACAACACATCCCAGCATTTCCATAGCAATTGATGATTATGAGAGACCTTGCATTACTATAGAGATAGCTTCACTACAGTACAAATGTATCCCGAACAATATGTTATTATTCCCCAATGTCCCTGTTCTGATATCTTCCCATTGCTTGTTGTTGTGCAAACAGGCCAAGTGAGTCTAAATATTTATGATAGTGATTAAGAATCCCTAATGTAAAGAAACCCATTAGCCTATTAAGTGTGCCCCGAGAAATGCACGTAAACGTGCATTTACAAGAAGTGGCAGCATGATTAGGTGAATCAAAATGCAAGGGACATGCTAAGCAGTAATGAGAAACAAAAGTCTGCCACAGCAGGGGCATAGGTACGGGTGGGCACAGGCCCACCCAATCAGATTGAGCTCGTCTTGAGGTTCCCCCCGGGACATTATTTGTCTTTTTACCTAAGCACAGTACTTGACTTGGGCAGGAGCTCACCATAACTGAGTTCTTGCTCCTCCTGTAGAATATTAGCTCCAAAGTAATTAGGAGTTCCTGCACCTAAATATAACTGATACCGGCACCCAAACTGAGTACTGGCACCTATTTCAGTCCAAGTCAAGCACTGGCCTAAATATGCATACACCATCAGATTTCATAGCAAGCATTACACGCCCTCTGTTCTACCACATCTGGTCTCTTCGCCCTCCCACTCCAACAGGAGGGCAGCTCCTGCTCAGCCCAGTCCAAGCTCTTCTCTGTCCTGGCACCCCAATGGCAATGGTGAAAAGAGTACCCAATTGTCATACTTGAGTAAAAGTTAAGATACCTTAATAGAAAATGACTAAAATAAAAGTGAGTCACCCAGTAAAATACTACTTGAGTAAAAGTCAGAAATTATTTGGTTTTAATTATACTTGAGTATATGTAACTGCTAAAAAATATACTTAAGTATCAAAAGTAAAAGTATAAATAATTTCAAATTCCTTATATGAAGCAAATCAGGCAGCACCATTTAAAAAAAAATCGATAGCCAGGAGCACGCTCCAACACTTTTACAAATGAAGCATGTGTTTAGTGAGTCGGTCAGATCAGAGGCAGTAAAGATGATCAGGGATGTTCTCTTAATAAGTGTGTGAATTGGGACCATTTTCCTGGCCTGCTAAGCATTCAAAATTTAACAAGTACTTTTGGGTGTCAGGGAAAATGAAAGTAGTAAAAATAGTATTTTCTTTAGGAATGAAGGAAAAGTAGTCAATAATATAAATCGTTAAGTAAAGTTTAGATACCCCAAATAAATACTTAAGTAGTACTATCAAATACTTTACACCCCTGTCCAATGGTGGAACCACCTTCCCCCTGAAGCCATCTTCCGAAATCACCTGAAACCCAAGATCTTGCACTTGACCCCCCCCTTCTAGTCTCAGTCTATTAATTATAGGCCTATGGTTTATTATGTGTAGGTTTATGTGAGCCGTATGTTAAAGCTAGAATATGTTAAAGCCGACCTATTTGTTAAGGGAATTTTTATCAATGATGACTAATTATGTATACATTTCAATCAGGACTGACTAGTCCAAATGTTATTATGTACTGTACATATATGAATTTTCTCTCTTGCTCCCATTCCCAATTGTATATAATATAGTCCGGAGTTTAGAACAGTGCCTTGGTACAAATGAATGAACTATCTCCAGATGGCAGGGACGGACTATCTCTAGAGTGTCTAGAATGCTATCTACACTGACTGACCTTGGCTACAGGCGAGGAGGGAAGGCTCGAGAACTATAGGGCCTCCCTACCGGTGTCATGAAGAGATAGAACATTTAGAAAACACTGACGTCATTTTCAGTTTATAGCCTGTGGAAAAATGTGTATGTAACCAGTACTCTCTTGAATTAAACGCTACTACCTGACTTTTAAGACCGGGGCTCTGTCCATTCTTATAAAATAATAGGGTCTTACAAACCCTTCGAATGCATTGACAGAGTATTTAATTCTGATTGGGAAACAACACAGAGGAATTTAGAATTTCTTCTACACTATTATACTTTTAGCAACCAGGAAATGAGGGAGCGATTTCTGCATAGGTGCATCTTTAAATGCAAGAGTCATGGATTTACGTACACCTAAAATACTATTTGATCTGTAATGTGAAATCACATGTTAGCTGGTTGGTTGTGTGCAATTGATTACAGTAGGGTAGGCTTTTATAATTTACAGTGCATTTGGAAAGTATACAGACCCCTTGACTTTTTACAAATTTTATTACATTAGCCTTATTCTGAAATGGATTAAATGTTTCCCCCCCCCTCAATCTACACACAATACCCCATAATGACAAAGCAAAAACATGTTTAGAAATGTTGCACTTTTATTACAAATAAAAAACTGAAATATCACATTTACATAGTAAGTATTCAGATCCTTCACTCAGTACTTTGTTGAAACACCTTTGGCAGCGATTACAGCCTCGAGTCTTCTTGGGTATGATGCTACAATCTTGGCACACCTGTATTTGGGTAGTGGTTAGAGCGTTGGACTAGTAACCGGAAGGTTGGAAGTTCAAATCCCCGAGCTGAAAAGGTACAAATCTGCCGTTCTGCCCCTGAACAGTCAGTTAACCCACTGTTCCTAGGCCGTCATTGAAAATAAGAATTTTTTCTTAACTGACTTGCCTAGTTAAATAAAGGTAAAAAAAAAAAAAAGGTTGGATGGTTAGCATTGCTGCACATATATTCAGGTCTCTCCAGAGATGTTCTGGTTTAAGTCCGTGCTCTGGCTGGGCCACTGAACGACATTCAGAGACTTGTCCTGAAGCCATTCATGCGTTGTCTTGGCTGTGTGCTTAGGCTCGTTGTCATGTTGGAAGTTGAACCCAGTCTGAGCGCTCTGGAGCAGGTGTTCATCAAGTATCTCACTGTACTTTGCTCCATTCATCTTTCCCTTGATTCTGACTAGTCTCCCAGTCCCTGCCACTGTAAAACATCCCCACAGCATAATGCTGCCACCAACATGCTTCACCGTAGGGATGGTGCCAGGTTTCCTCCAAACGTGATGCTTGGCATTCAGGCCAAATAGTTCAATCTTGGTTTCATCAGACCAGATAACCAGTTTCTCGTGGTCTGAGAGTCCTGCATCTGACTTTTGGTTGTCATGTGCCTTTTACTGAGGAGTGGCTTCCGTCTGGCCACTCTACCATAAAGACATGATTGGTGGAGTGCTGCAGAGATGGTTGTCCTTCTGCAAGGTTCTCCCATCTCCACATCTCAAAGTGACCATCAGGTTCTTGGTAACCCCCCTGACAAAGGTCCTTCTCGCCGATTGCTCAGTTTGGCTGGGCAGCCAGCTCTAGGAAGAGTCTTGGTGGTTCCAAAGTTCTTCCGTTTAAGAATGATGCAGAATTTCTTTGGTACCCTTCCCCAGATCTGTGCCTCGACACAATCCTGTCTCGGAGCTCTACGGACAATTCTTTCAACCACATGGCTTGGTTTTTGCTCTGACATGTACTGTCAACTGTGGGATCTTATATAGACAGGTGTGTGCCTTTCCAAATCATGTCCAATCAATTTAATTTACCACAGGTTTACTCCAATCAAGTTGTAGAAACATTCCAAGGATGATCAATGGAAACAGTATGCACTTGAGCTCAATTTCGAGTCTCATAGCAAAGGATCTGAATACATCTGTAAATAAGGTATATATGGTTTCTTATTTTTAATACATTTGCAAAAATTATTTTTAACCTTTTATTTAACTAGGCAAGTCAGTTAAGACTTTGGCCTACCCCGGCCAAACCCTCCCCTAACCCGGACCATGCTGGGCCAATTGTGCGCCGTCCTATGGGACTCCCAATCACAGCCGGTTGTCGTACAGCCCAGGATCGAACGAAGGTCTGTAGTGACGCCTCTAGCACTGAGATGCAGCCCCCTAGAAAACTGTTCCACTCAGGAGCCATTATGGGGTATTGTGTGTTGATTGAGGGAAAACAATAATTTACTACATTTTAGAATAAGGCTGCAACGTAAAAAAAAATCTGGAAAAAGTGAAGGGGTCTAAATACTTTCCGAAAGCACTGTAAGTGCCCAAATTATGGCCGACCTACATTTTTCCTTGCCCTAAAATCAACCGATTTCTGCCTATCCAACTGTGCTACAGTAATACTTAAATGTCAAATTTCAGCTGGGCAAGTAGCCTGTAGCCTTGTGCTTGATGGACCTGGGAGTTGTGAGCTATCCCCGGCAAATTGAAATATGGCGGACAATGAGGATCTGTCCCAGTATCCGAGGTCCACCGCTTGCATTCATTTTGCGCAAATAGCCTACAGTTATCAGCTCGGAAACCATCCATTCTAAAATACACCGTGGATAGTGAAATGAGGCTGATCGAAATTAGCAGCGTGTATGGCATTGTGAGGTAATCTACACAATTTCCACGATAGGCAAAGGCATTATAATGTATATTGAAAAAATATTTTTTTCTCTGGAATTTACTAAACGCACAAAAAGCTTATCTCTCCAATTTTGTGCACAAATTTGTTTACATCCCTGTTTGTGAGCATTTCTCCTTTTCTCCATCCATCCACCTGACAGGTGTGGAATATGAAGAAGCTGATTAAACAGCATAATCATTACACAGGTGCACCTTGTGCTGGGGACAATAAAAGGCCGCTCTAAGCTGTGCAGTTTTGTGACACAACACATTGCCACAGATGTCTCAAGTTTTGAGGGAGCATGCAATTGGTATGCTGACTGCAGGAATGTGTGAGAGAAAAATGACGTATTTACCTTTTTTTGTTTAATATTAATATTTAACTATTAATATGCTTAACAACGGTAAAGACATTTATTTAATGCCAAGGCTGTGCTTCTGAGAAAGGATGGTTAATCTCTTCCACATTCACTCCCCGCAGCTGCTCTAGGCGTGTAGTCAAGTACATGGGATAGAAATAAACTTGAGGAACAGATAGACCTGTACTGTTTTCAATCATCTTTGCTTCTGAGTAACCTGGTCACACGGCATGAGACAAAGAGCCTCTGAGAGTGACCACAGTTCTTCAGTCCATCCTGTTCTTTTACTATCTTCCAAGGGCACAGCTGTCGGGAGATAGAAGAGATAGAAGAGATAGAAGTCTAGCTTGGTAGAGAAAGGAGTAAACGGAACTGCCGTTATCACTTGTTTATCCGCTATGACCTCACACACCCGATACACCTGGCCACAAGAAGAAAACAATGTAGTTTATGATGCCCTGATCTTCCGGGGAGGGGTGGAACCAACCATGACCAAGAAATGTTGGGGTTTCTATATAAACCCCTTGCATTTCTGTATTATTTGAGCACTCAATCAATTCACCATATATGTGTGTGTTGTATTGACCTGTTCCCTTGTTAACAAGAATCTCCTGATTCTTTAGAACTTCCACGACAAATGTCGACTGGAGCTGTTGCTAGAGAATTCGATGTTGATTTCTCTACCATAAGCCACCTCCATTGTTGTTTTAGAGAATTTGGCAGTACGTCCAACCGGCCTCACAAACACAGACCACATGTAACCACGCCAGCCCAGAACCTCCATATCCGTCTTCTTATTCTTCTTTTTTGGGGGCGGCAGGTAGCCTAGTGGTTAGAGTGTTGGGCTAGTAACTGAAAGGTAAAAATCTACCGTTCTGCCCCTGAATAAGGCAGTTAACCCACTGTTCCTCATTGTAAATAAGAATTTGTTCTTAACTGTCTTGCCTTGTAAAATACAGGATAAATAATATTCCCCTGCGGGATCGTCTGAGAACAGCCACCCAGACAGCTGATGAAACTGTGGGTTTGCACAACAGAAGAATTTCTGCACAAACTGTCAGAAACTGTCTCAGGGAAGTTCATCTGTGTGCTCGTCGTCCTCACCATTGTCTTGACCTGACTGCAGTTCAGCGTTGTAACTGACTTCAGAGGGTAAATTCCCACCTTCGATGGCCACTGACACACTGGAGAAGTGTGCTCTTCAGGGATGAATCTCAGTTTCAACTGTACCGGGCAGATGGCAGATAGTTTGGCGTTATGTGGGCGAGCGTTTTGCTGATGTCAATGTTGTGAACAGAGTGCCTCATGGTGGCGGTAAGGTTATGGTATCGGTAGGCATAAGCTACGGACAACAGACACAATTGCATTTTATTGATGGCAATTTGAATGCACAGAGATACTGTGAGGGGATCCTGAGGCCCATTGTCGTGCCATTCATCCGCTGCCATTACCTCGTGTTTTAGCATGATCATGCACGGCCTCATGTTGCAAGGATCTGTACACAATTCCTGGAAGCTGAAAATGTCCCGGTGCTTCGCCAATAGTTTGGCAAAGGACATTTCCTGTTTCCGCATGACAATGTCCCTGTGCACAAAGTGAGGTCCATACAGAAAGACCAGATTTACCGATTGAACTTCCCTAAACTACATTAGATTGTACCTGGATTTTGATGCTACTGTGGACATCCCTCTTTTCAACACACTGTCAGGGGGGCGGTAGAAGACACATCCCAAAATGGTGAAACAAGGAGGAGTTTATTGATGCCAGGGGGGATTAAGCTGCGTTCACAACCAAGTGGCAAGGTGGTATTTAACATATGATTGGAAAAATCCATTTGAACCGGCCCTCCAACTGGTAATTACTGGGAAACTCGTCTACCATCTCTAATGGGTGAGTGGATGCTTATGAAGCTTTCACATGCTAGTCGGAACTAGGAAACTCTGAAATCCCCGACTTCCTAACTGGTTGTAGTTATACACCTGCTGCTTTCAATGAATCAGTATGTCGGAAATGACATTGTTTCCTAGTTCTGACTCTGATGTCATTGACAAAGGAAAATGACCTCTATAACCAACCTGGACTCAGGGGTAGACGTAATATAGTAAATATAAATCCGGGACACTCCCAATTAGTATGTGTTACATTTAGTATGTTATGTATTAATTTGTGGATGTCCATCATTCCGTTCATATGATCTCTTACAAATTACAATTCGTGTGTTACAAATGTGCAAAACGGATGATATGTTACGAATTCCAATTTGTTGTTGCTAACATTAGCTAGGTGGATGGGTGGCTATTGCTAACATTAGCTAGGTGGCTAACATTAGCTAGGCTAGAGGTTAAGGTTATGAGTTAGGTTGAAGAGTTATGGGAAGGGCTGGCTAACTAGGCTAAGTAGCTTAAAAAGTAGTATGTAGTTGCAAAGTTGCTAATTAGTTGAAATGCTAAAGTTATCCGTGATGAGATTTGAACAAGCAACCATTGGGTTGTGAGACTTTCAGGGTATACACCCAGACAAAACAGAGAATCATTTTAACATCTAAACCACTGTGAAATATATTTTCAATATCCCAAAATATTGTATTTTCAGCTTTTTGAAGCTGGCGTACAAAACTGAAAGTAAAAGATGCGAAGACTAAACTCAAGAACGGGAAGCATCAAAATAGCGTACATAGAACAGATCTACCTCTTCTTAGACTTGCTTTCAATGAGAATGAAAAATCTGTAACTCACATTAGCAGGACATGTACTCAGAGCATGTGCTGACCAACTGGCAAGTGTCTTCACTGACATTTTCAACCTGTCCCTGAACCAGTCTGTAATACCTACATGTTTCAAGCAAACCAACATAGTTCACCATAGTCTCTGTGCCCAAGAACACCAAGGTAACCTGGCCAAATGACTACTGACCCGTAGCACAGGTCTGTAGCCATGAAGTGCTTTGAAAGTATGGTCATGGCTCACATCAACACCATCATCACAGAAAACCTAGACCCACTCCAATTTGCATACCGCCCCAACAGATCCACAGATGACGCAATCTCTATTCCACTCCACACTGCCCTTTCCCACTTGGACAAAAGGAACACCTACGTGAGAATGCTGTCAATTAACTACAACTCAGTGTTCAACACCATAGTGCCCTCAAAGCTCATGACTAAGCTAAGGACCCTGAGACTAAACACCTCCCTTTGCAACTGAATCCTAAACTTCCTGACGGGCCGTCCCCCGGGTGGTATGGGTAGGCAACAACACATCTGCCACAATGATCCTCAACACGGGGGCCCCTCAGGGGCTATGCTTAATCCCCTCCTGTACTCCCTGTTTACCCATGACTGCTTTCCAAAGCACGACTCCAACACCATCATTAAGTTTACTGACGACACAACAGTGGGCCTGATCACTGACAACGATGAGACAGCCTATCGGGAGGAGCTCAGAGAACTTGCAGTGTGGTGCAAGGACAACAATATCTCCTTCAACGTGATCAAGACAAAGGAGATGACCATGGACTACAGGAAAAGGAGGGCCGAGCATGCCCCCATTCTCATCGACGGGGCTGTAGTGGAGCAAGGTTGAGAGCTTCAAGTTACTTGGTGTCCACATCACCAACAAACTATCATGGTCCAAACACACCAAGACAGTTGTGAAGAGGGCACGACAATGCCTATTCCCCCTCAGGAGACTGAAAAGATCTGGCATGGGTCCTCAGCTCCTCAAAAAGTTATACAGTTGCACCATCCAGAACATCCTGACGGGTTGCATCACCGCCTGGTATGACAACTGCTCGGCATCCAACCGCAAGGCACTACCGAGGTGTAGTGTGTACATCAGTACATCACTGGGGCCAAGCTTCCTGCCGTCCACGACTAGTATACCAGGCGGTGTCAGAGGAAGGCCCTAAAAATAGCCAAAGACTCCAGCCACCCTCGTCATAGACTTCTCTAGACTTCTTCCTGAAGACAAACAATGTATACGAAATGCTTCAGTCTGGTTTTAGACCCCATCATAGCACTGAGACTGCACTTATGAAGGTGGTAAAGGACCTTTTAATGGCGTCAGACCGAGGGTCTGCATCTGTTCTGGTGCTCTTAGACCTTAGTGCTGCTTTTGATACCATCGATCACCACATTCTTTTGAAGAGATTGGACACCCAAATTGGTCTACATGGACAGAGACAATGACTAACACCTGGTTTAGATCTTATCTGATGGAAAGATATCAGTTTGTCTCTGTGAATGGTTTGTCCAGTTGACAAATCAACTGTACATTTCAGTGTTCCTCAAGGTTCCATTTTAGGACCACTATTGTTTTCACTATATATTTTACCTCTTGGGGATGTCATTCGAAAACATAATGTCAACTTTCACTGGTATGCGGATGACACACAGCTGTACATTTCAATGAAACATGGTGAAGCCCCAAAATTGCCCCCCCTGGAAGCCTGTGTTTCAAACATAAGGAAGTGGATGGCTGCAAACTTTCTACTTTTAAACTCAGACGAAACAGAGATGCTTGTTCTCGGTCCCAAGAAACAAAGAGATCTTCTGTTGAATCTGTCAATTAATGTTGATGGTTGTACAGTCGTCTCAAATAAAACTGTGAAGGACCACAGCGTTACTCTGGACCCTGATCTCTCTTTTAACGAACATATCAAGACTGTTTCAAAGACAGCTTTTTTCCATGTACGTAACATTGCAAAAATCAGACATTTTCTGTCCAAAAACTATGCAGAAAAATGTATCCATACTTTTGTCACTTCTAGGTTAGAGTACTGCAATGCTCTACTTTCCGGCTACCTGGATAAAGCACTAAATAAACTTCAGTTAGTGCTAAATCCGGCTGCTAGAATCCTGACTAGAACCAAAAAATTTGCTCATATTACTCCAGTGCTAGCCTCCCTACACTGGCTTCCTGTTAAGGCAAGGGCTGATTTGCCAGGTCGCAATTGTAAATGAGAACTTGTTCTCAACTTGCCTACCTGGTTAAATAAAGGTGAAATAAATAAATAAAAATGTCAAGGTTTTACTGCTAACCTACAAAGCATTACATGGGCTTGCTCATACCTATCTTTCCAATGTGGTCCTGTCGTACATACCTACATGCACGCTACGGTCACAAGACGCAACCCTCCTAATAGTCCCTAGAATTTCTAAGCAAACAGCTGGAGGCCGGGCTTTCTCCTATAGAGCTCCATTTTTATGGAATGGTCTGCCTACCCATGTGAGAGACACAGACTCAGTCTCAACCTTTAATTCTTTACTGAAGACTCATCTCTTCAGTGGGTCATATGATTGAGTGTAGACTGGTCCAGGAGTGTGAAGGTGAACAGAAAGGCACTGGAGCAACGATCCGCCCTTGCTGTCTCTGCCTGGCCGGTTCCCTTCCCCTTACAGGGGCTGAGTCACTGGCCTACTGGTGCTCTTAAATGCCATCTCTAGGAGGGGTGCATCACTTGAGTGGGTTGAGTCACTGACGTGGTCTTCCTGTCTGGGTTGGCGCCCCCCTTGGGTTGTGCCGTGGCGAAGATCTTTGTGGGCTATACTCGGCCTTGTCTCAGGATGGTAAGTTGGTGGTTGAAGATATCCCTCTAGTGGCTGTGCTTTGGCAAAGTGGGTGGGTTATATCCTGCCTGTTTGGCCCTGTCCGGGGGTATCATCGGATGGGGCCACAGTGTCTCCTGACCCCTCCAGTATTTATGCTGCAGTAGTTTATGTGTCAGGGAGCTAGGGTTAGTCTGTTATATCTGGAGTATTTCTCCTGTCTTATCCGGTGTCCTGTGTGAATTTAAGTATGCTCTCTCTAACTATATTTTTCTTTCTTTCTCTCTCTCAGGGAACCTGACCCTAAGACCATGCCTCAGGACGACCTGGCATGATGACTTCTTGCTGTCCCCAGTCCACCTGGCCATGCTGCTGTACCAGTTTCAACTGTTCTGCCTGTGGCTATGGGACCTTGACCTGCTCACCGGACATGCTACCTGTCTCAGACCTGCTGTATTCAACTCTCTAGAGACAGCAGGGGCGGTAGAGATACTCTGAATGATTGGCTATGAAAAGCCAACTGACATTTACTCCTGAGGTGCTGACTTGTTGCACCTTCGACAACCACTGATTATTAGACCATGCTGGTCATTTTTGAACATTTGAACATCTTGGCCATATTCTGTTATAATATCCACCTGGCACAGCCAGAAGAGGACTGGCCACCCCTCATAGCCTGGTTCCTCTCTAGGTTTCTTCCTAGGTTTTGGCCTTTCTAGGGAGTTTTTCCTAGCCACCGTGCTTCTACACATGCAATGCTTACTTTTTAGGGTTTTAGGCTGGGTTTCTGTACAGCACTTTGAGATATCAGCTGATGTGAGAAGGGCTTTATAAGTAAATGTAATATGACTTGACTCTCTGCTACCGCGTGGAAAGCGATACAGGAGCACCAAGTCTAGGTCCAAAAGCCTCCTTAGAAGCTTGTACTCCCAAGCCATATGAATGCTGATGTAACGGGATTCTTCTGTTGAAGGAGAGGCGGACCAAAACGCAGCGTGGTTATTGTGATACATCTTTAATAAAGATGACACTAAAACAACATACAAAAACCAAAAAAACGTGAAAAACCAAAAACAGCCCTATCTGGTGTAACAAAGACAGGAACAAACCCCAACACCAAACAGGCTACCTAAATATGGTTCCCAATCAGAGACAATGACTAACACCTGCCTCTGATTGAGAACCATATCAGGCCAAACACAAACACAGAAACAGAAACGAGACACACAACATAGAATGCCCACTCAGATCACACCCTGACCAAACAAAACATAGAAACATACAAAGAAAACTATGGTCAGGGTGTGACAGCTGAACAGGTAATCAAATGGATACCCGGACTATTTGCATTGTCACCCCTTTTTATTATCTATGCATAGTCACTTTACACCTACCTACATGTACATATTACCTTAATTATTACCTGTACCCCTGCACATTGACTCAATCCAGTACCCGCTGTATATATATATTGTTAATTTATTGTGTTAGTTTTTATTTAGTAAATCTTTTCTTAACTCTTATTTTTCTTGAAACTGCAGTGTTGGTTAAGGGCTTGTAAGTAAGCATTTCATGGGAAGGTCTACACCTGTTGTATTCAGCGCATACAAATACAATTTGATTTGTCACATCAACACCTTAAGGTGAAACGCTTACTTTACAAGCCCTTAACCAACAATTCAGTTTTAAGAAAAAAAAGTGAGTTCAGAAAAATATTTCCTAAATAAAATGAAGTAAAAAATAAAAGCAACGATACAATAACAATAAAATAACAACAAATAAGATTTGATTTGAATTTGGTTTGGTGCCCAAAAGTCTTACATAACCATATACCAAACCTAACATATCATAGTCATTTGAGTGTACTTTACTATGTTACGGCTAGTCTATAAAAGTCGGCTGCTATAACAGCATTTTCAGCAGTTAAATGCAACAGTAAAACATTATTAATATGGTTGTTGAAGTCTAATTTGTTTACGAGCATGATAGCTCTACTTTTAATTGATGGTTGACGCAGCTTGTTTGCCATTAGCCAATCAGCGTTTCTCAACGAATTGAACGCATGTGAATGTACACAACTCCTATTTACCGCTTCATAACTGATGATTACCACCTTCCCACTTAGTTAGGAACGTAGCATTATTATATTCGCAGAACGCCTCATTCGCTTTAGGGTTGGGTTACCGACGTTTGTTAATTCAACCGATACCTTTCCTAGTGGGCAAGTACACTTCTAGATACACATTGTCTAAAAATGTAAGTCTTTAATAGATAGAGATAAAGATGGATTGAAAATTGCATTTAACTATGGACGTACAGTTGGCTATTTCTGCCGTTCTATTATTCATGGTTTGCACATTACACATTGTTGGGCCAAATAACCATGTCGATCAGGTGGCCACCGGACTAATCCTGAGAAATCATTTCAAGGGATAGATCGTTGTCTTTGAGAAGGGCCTTGTTACAGTTCCATTGCAACAGGTCTCCAGTAACGACAACATCAATAATTGTGGAACGGAAGAATGTAAAATTAGATAGGCGGTCGTACGTATAATAAACGGGCGACAGAAAAAGGAATAAACTAGATCTGATGTCACTGCTCTGTTGGATTATCGAATACGTGAGGGATTTAATATCCTCGAATCGAAGATAGCAGTAGCCAACTTTGCATGTGATACGTTGCCAATATGATGCCGGTGAGTTATTGTAACAGACTACATGTTCCTTTTATGTTCGTGTTATGATTGCGATTTCGATTAGACAAGACAGAATTGTTTAGCATGTGTCTTACTCCTTGGGCTATGTTGTATCTCGTCCCTCAGCCATACCAACCATCCCTATTTCTGTTATATTGAGACAAAGGAAGGATTACCACACACAATCTGAACATGTTTTTAGCACACTGACAGTCAACGTAACGAATAGCAGGTTCTGTAAATACTATTTTTGTCATTTAGCAGATTTTTAGGAGCAATTACGGTTAAGTACTGGTAACGTTGACAGATTTTTGACCTAGTCAAATCGGGATTTAAACCAGCGACGTTTCGGTTACTGGCCCGAGTGTTGTATACAACATTAGCGTGGTTAACAATAGTGGAATCGGCGGTTTGCATTCAAAATAAAAGTCCCCAATTGAAACTGATGCAAACAGAGAAACATTGTGGAATCATGACACAATTGTACTAGATACTGCTAAACAAGGTTGGAGTGTTGTTTTCATTCAACAAAAGACTAACTAATTAATCTGACACAAAGTAAAAATCAGTTGAAATTGCACTGTTGATGTATAGACTTCAGAATTGCAATGGAGGCATACATATATTGCAATGTACAGCCTTACCTATGGATCTTGGGTTCATTAAAATTGGGGTATCAGCCTAGTCAGTGACACCCACAGAACTGTAAAGTTTTCATAAATATTAGCTGTCGTAGTTTATTGCGGGACTCTGAAACCACTGTGAAATTAGCAACATATTAAAGGAAAGGTTACGCCCTTTTTGAATGTTATATTGTTTTTGTGCATCTCTGGGTGATGTTCTGTTAATTCCCTGGGTTATTTCATGTTTTCATGTGCATCTGAGTTATTGCCAATCAAGCAGGCAGTAATCCTTCTGGAATCATTTAGCACAGTGATAATCGCTCTCACTACACTGGAAGTTAATAGGAATAAGAGTTTTCGATCAAAATGCCTATCATACATGTTAGATTTCAATACTGGCCGATGTCATAACTCGAGATTATGTCTCCTCCCGACTATGTCATTGATCATCTTTTTGTGATATTCGTACCTCGAGAAATGTGTAATTTAATGGAGGGTCTCGCTAATTTTTCCTGTTGTCTGCCTCTAAAGTCCAGGGTGTATTACATGGTGCAGTTGGCCAAGTTCTGGATTCCAATGACCTGAAGGAACGTATAACGCCCCACGCAGAGCAGACTGTCGACCAATCGCGTTCACGTTGTCATGATGCTTCACACGGTTGCTAAGCTAATCGTCACGCAATCCAGATAGTACGTAAAATTACGAATCCAAAACTATATGATACTACAGATTATCTAACATCTCATAAAATATTTGTAATGTTGTACTTCTAGTTGACGAAGTTCGTGCTAATGTTGGGTTTTTAAGCTACCGCCCAATAGACTCATTCACTCCTTGACTGAGAGCACTCCTTGTCCCAGAATCGCCCAGAATTCACCCCACGGGCCCATTGACATGGGCAACGTTTCCCATCAAAGTATATCTGCCGTTGCAAATGTCAGACTCCGCTCTGTGAGGCACATCGATCTGCAGGTTGAGATAGCTGTAAAATTGCCTTAACAAAATGCACTTACTATCTACGTTACATGCTGATATTTCTTTGGTATTATTGAGTGTAGCTATGTTTGTTAGTTAGTTAGCCAGCCGGCCAGCCCATGGAGAGCATTGCATATTGTGTAATTGACTTGAGATGCAACAGATCTCCACAACGATTTTCATTATTGCTACCAACCTTTGTTATAATGCCAAAAGGAAACATTTGTTCCCAAAAAATATTCTTCTCACATATGTTTTTTTAACATTGTAAATTCAAGAAATTAGTGGTTTTGGGTGGATTTTTTTTCCTTTTAAACTCACCAGTCAACCTACTGTATGTGTATTGAGCATGTACAGCCTTACCTATGGATCAAGGGTCTATAAAATGGGGATTCAGCCTACTCCGTGACACCCCCAGATTACAATTCTAAAGAGTTTGCGCAAATATTAGTGCAGTAGTTCTTATTGCGGGACTTTATTTTCACTAGTTTCATCTGTTTGCATTAGTTTCAATGGCAGACTTTTATTTTTAAGTTGACCTGCCGATTCCGCTATTGTTTCTCATGCTAATGTGTTTCAGAAATTCCATGTTTCTCTGAATGTCTAGCTAGCAGGTTTCGCTTTCCTTAAATCATATCTCATGATTAATGACATTTCAGAAATTTAAAGAATGGTTTAAAATCATGCTGCATGCATATGAGGTTAACTGCCAATTAGGCTACTACACCATATTTTGCAAGAAAAGCTTCAATAGACCACAAACAAGTAAAATCCCAATTTAAAGGTTTGTGGTTGTCTAGCACAATCCAAGTGTACGCTATTCTGTTTGTGCCTAGTGGGAATAGCCTATTTCACTTATGGAAAGTCATAATTCATCATCGGCTGTGATTGGGAGTCCCAAAGGGGGGCGCACAATCGTCCGGGTTTGGCCGGTGTAGGCCTTCATTGTAAATAAGAATTTGTTCTTAACTGATTTACCTAGTTAAATAAAGGTTAGATAAAATATATATATATATACACACACACACACACAATTAGGCTTTGGTGATTACGTTTGCCATGGCAAAATCGGGAACAACCTCCAGAATCTTAATCTGTCAGATTACTGTCTTTATAGACCTTGGACATGGTAGAGTACATGGTTACTGTGTAACAATATACCCTAGTGATGTGTGAATTGGAGCCAACATGTCATCCTCAACAACATCTAAACATTTCCCTTTTCTTGTTTAAACCAGACACAGTTCTTTAAAAGAAATCTTGACTAATGAGTGGATGACATATCTTGACAACAACAGTTGAGCCCAGTGAAGAAGAAGATAGTTGCCTGAGCAGTTGTCATTTTGCTAGTTAAACATGGGTTGGAAAGTAGACACACAACAATAATTCTAACTATTATTTGAAGAACAATGATCCTGCATTGTTAAACTGTAATGATGGTGAGAGAAATATAACTCCGCATGCCTGCCTGTTCCTCTTGGGAGCCCTATGGTTTTGGCCCAACATCTTGTATTTCTTTATATATGTCAACCCTGGGAGATTATTGTTTGCCCTGGTAGAATTCATAAACGAGGTGCTAAATCTATTTTAGGCTGTTCCATCACTTGGTTATGTGAACTGAAAATTGATTTTTACTCAGCTTGCAAGGACATCCTATCTATAAGTGAGGTATTAGCCAAGGTTGGCACCAAAAAGTGACACCAGTTATTTGGGGGACACATTTTGTGGAAACAACACAATTAACACAATGAACTACCTAACACAATTAACTGCCTAGTGGTTAGAGCGTTGGACTAGTAATTAAAAGGTTGCAAGTTCGAATCCCCGAGCTGACAAGGTACAAATCTGTCGTTCTGCCCCTGAACAGGCAGTTAACCCACTGTTCCTAGGCCGTCATTGAAAATAAGAATTTGTTCTTAACTGACTTGCCTAGTAAAATTAAAAAAAATTTTTTTTTTAAATTTAGCAGGGTCAGGGGTGATACAGGTAATAAATAACAGATTAGTTGATAGGCTCCACCGAACTCTGTTATCTGGTTCCAAATGTCATTGATTACCGTTGTTAAACTCATCCCACGTCTGAGGTTAGAGGGCCTTTACAACTGTTACCAGTAACAGTAAGTGACCAGTAAGCAAGCACACAGACAGACATACACAATCTTCCTGCTGCTACATTTACGCTATTTATAAATCCATTAGGCGATCGGTCAAAAGTACTGCTCCGTGGCTGTTGGTGGAGATTTTCAATGACATTTCCCATTGTCCCGAATGCATTATGAAGATGTAAACTTTTCAGTGACTGGGTTGTGTTAGTTTTCACCCAGTATGTTTTTCTGCTCCCAGAGTAATGCTCAGCACAGTGGGGGTTGGGAACGGAGGAGGGTTGCTAATGCTACGCTGATTCAATAGTAAAGTCACGTGAGCCTGGCCACATGGCCTGGGTCCAGGCCGCAGCTTAAAAACATTGGGAGCTGACCAGTGGTAACGGCTTCCAAACCTATCCCAATCTGCCAACATGTATTAAAGAGC
This sequence comes from Oncorhynchus masou masou, assembly GCF_036934945.1. Taxonomy (NCBI): domain Eukaryota; kingdom Metazoa; phylum Chordata; class Actinopteri; order Salmoniformes; family Salmonidae; genus Oncorhynchus; species Oncorhynchus masou. Next base: position 2,132,832 of record NC_088215.1, read on the forward strand.
CACACAACCACAAGTCAAGAGTTAGTGCTAATATATTTTTTTAAACACGTAATGGAGAAAATGATACCGTTTCAAGAGGAAACACAAGTTCTTTGAAGTTGGACTCTAGGATGGCTTTGCCTTGATGATGCATCTATCGACAGATGCTCATTTGTTGGATGCTGTTATTGGCATGAATAATGAATGACTGCAGTGGATTGGATTACTCCTGTAGCTTGTAACTGCCGTCACAACAAACTTAATCAATATTCACTCTATTCCAATTAATTGGCTTTCAATTTTGAGTCCGTCATGGTATATCGACAATTCACTCAACCTGTTTATTCACCAAATGTAATGGTCAGTCCTATAACAACTTGTGTGTATCATTTCAACTTGTTCTCCTTCCATGTCTACTTTTGGGCGCTCTAGCATTTTTATCACCACAGCACAATAATTCACCAACAATGAATGTCACAAAAAAGGTTATTTTGATTTCCTCAAGGCTTCTCATGCAATATTTTTTTTTTTTTTTGTGTGGTTGGTGAATTTGCAGGCACAAGAAGGGCTTTGTCAGTAATTAGATTTTGGATGAAGACCACAATCCATGATTAATTTAGTCTATCCCTATCAACAGTGATTTAGTCATGGTTACATGATGAAATACAGAACTTTTTAGTTGACATTTGTTAAGGGAAGGTCGTATAGAGTCTCTAGTCCGAGTCATCGTGGTCAAATGCCCATCTCACCTAATAACAGAGGAACAATTTGCAATTACAGCAAACATTTCCGAAGATATCATAGCACTTAGCTCATCGCCTTATCCTCCACCAAATAAGAATCCCTATTGCTAATGAGGTTTGTTCTCAGTCACACTGATGCTCCATTAATGAGAAGCTTAGCCTAACTGATCTCATTAGATGCCCCACACTGTGAAACATTATTTTATTTTTTTACCACAGACTAGACATCGCAGGCCAATGTCTGATCGGAGGAGGGTTAAGTTGCCCCAGACGCTCATCATGGGTTAGTTTTGCAATTTATTTTTGATTGGGGGAGGGGAAGCTGATCCGAGATGTGTACTTAGGGGAAACTTCCCCCTGGAGCTGTCTGATCTGTCTGAATAGAAGGGCAGTGTTGTGTTATTAGGGCTGTACCCACATGCAAAATCAAAGTGCTCTGCCTTTCCCCAGCTGTGTGAATCAGGGGAATTGTATTCAATCAAGTCACCTGCCATAAGTGTGTATATAGAACCTATCCATAGAATAAGAATGTATTGTTTTCAATTATATCATGGCTTTGTTTATACAACTACTGCCTCTGCACGTCTTATTCTGAAAACTGGAATGATCTGTGGCTACCTGGAAGACAATGTAGCCTATAGGACACATTCTCTCAAGCAGTGAAGTATTCTATTCTACTTCTGGTTCTCCAAAATATACGGTGGGGTCCAAAATTATTGACACACTTGATAAAGATGAGCAATAATGACAGTAAAAAATAAAGAATTCAAATACTGAGCTATATTGTATGCTAAAAAAATGGGAAATTTGGGCAATTATATACTAATACAATTTGTTAGAGAACGCGATATATAATCTTTTTCTCGAAGGTAGGGGTCAAAATTATTGACACCCCTAAAGATTCTTATAAAATAGTAAAACGTTTAGTATTTGGTCCCATATTCTTATCACGCAATGACTACATCAAGCTCGTGACTACAAACATGTTGGTTGCATTTGCAGTTCGTTTTAGTTGTTTCAGATTAGTTTGTGCCCAATATAAATGAATGATAAATAATGTATTGTCACTTTTATTATAAATAAGAATAGAATATATTTCTAAACACTTCTGTATTAATGTGGATTCTACCATGATTATGGATAATCCTGAATAATGAGTGAGAACTTAAAGGGTCAAAGATCATACCCTCAAGACATGCGGAACTCTCACCATTACCAGGGGAGGTTACCATGTGTTGGCAGCATGATCTTTGGCCCTCTAACTTTCTCAGTCATTATTATTCACGATTCATTCAGGATTGTTCATAACCATGGTAGCATCCACAATAATGTAGAAGTGTTTAGAAACATATTCTATTCTTAATTTACAATAAAAGTGAGTCCAAAATGACACAATACATAAATGACTATTTTTTTTGTTCTCCCAATTTCGATCTTGTCTCATCACTGCAACTCACCAAAGGGCACAGGAGAGGCAAAGGTCGAGTCATGCGTCCCCCGAAACATGACCCGCCAAACGGCGCTCCTTAACACCCACCCGCTTAACCCTGAAACTAGCTGCACCAACGTGTCGGAGGAAACACTGCTCAACTGTTGACCCAAGTCAGACTGCAGGCGGCCCGCCCGCCACAAAGAGTCGCTAGAGCGATAAGTCAAGTACCCCTGGCAAAACCCTCCCCTAACCTGGACGACATTGGGCCAATTGTGTGCTGCCACATGGTAGTCCTGGTCACTGCCAGACTGACACAACCAGGGGTCGAAGCCAGGTCTGTGGTGACGTATCAAGCACTGCGATGCAGTGCCTGAGACCGCTGCGCCACTCAGTAGGCCCTACAATGAATTTATATTGTCCACAAAAGGATCTGAAACACAACCAAAAACTAACTGCAAATAAACTCAGCAAAAAAAGAAACGTCCTCTCACTGTCAACTGCGTTTTATTTTCAGCAAACTTAACATGTGTAAATATTTGTATGAACACAAGATTCAACAACTGAGACATAAACTGAACAAGTTCCACAGACATGTGACTAACAGAAATAGAATAATATGTCCCTGAACAAAGGGGGCTAAATCAAAAGTAACAGTCAGTATCTTTCTGGTGTGGCCACCAGCTGCATTAAGTACTGCAGTGCATCTCCTCATGGACTGCACCACATTTGCCAGGTTTTCTGTGAGATGTTACCCCACTCTTCGTCCAAGGCACCTGCAAGTTCCTGGACCTTTCTGGGGGGAATGGCCCGAGCCCTAACCCTCCGATCCAACAAGTCCCAGACGTGTTCAATGAGATTGAGATCCGGGCTCTTCGCTGGCCATGGCAGAACACTGACATTCCTGTCTTGCAGGAAATCACGCACAGAACGAGCAGTATGGCTGGTGGCGTTGTCATGCCAGGACGAGCCTGCAGGAAGGGTACCACATGAGGGAGGAGGAGGTCTTCCCTGTAACTCAGTGTTGAAATTGCCTGCAATGACAACAAGCTCAGTCCGATGATGCTGTGACACACCACCCCAGACCATGACGGACACTCCACCTCCAAATTGATCCCGCTCCGTAGTACATGCCTCGGTGTCACGCTCATTCCTTCGATGATAAATGCGAATCCGAGCATCACCCCTTGTGAGACAAAACCGCGACTCGTCAGTGAAAATCACTTTTTGCACGTCTGGTCCAGCAACAGTGGGTTTGTGCCCATCGGCGACGTTGTTGCCGGTGACGTCTGGTGAGGACCTGCCTTACAACAGGCCTACAAAAGCCCACAGTCCAGCCTCTCTCAGCCTATTGCGGACAGTCTGAGCACTGATCGAGGGATTGTGCATTCCTGGTGTAACTCAGGTAATTGTTGTTGACATCTTGTCCTGCAAGTGTGAGGTTCGGATGTAACGATCCTATGCACAATGTTGTTACACGTGGTCTGCCACTGCGAGGACGATCAGCTGTCCGTCCTGTCTCCCTGTAGCGCTGTCTTAGGCGTCTCACAGTACGGATATTGCAATTTATTGCCCTGGCCACATCTGCAGTCCTCATGCCTCCTTGCAGCATGCCTAATGCACGTTTACCCAGGTGAGCAGGGACCCTGGGCATCTTTCTTTTGGTGTTTTTCAGAGTCGGTAGAAAGTCCTCTTTAGTCTTCTAAGTTTCCATAACTGTAACAGCTTATAGATGGTAGGCAATTTAGGTCAGTGTCTGAACAACCGTTCCACAGGTGCATGTTCATTAATTGTTTATGGTTCATTGAACAAGCATGGGAAACAGTGTTTAAACCCTTTGCAATGAAGATCTGTGAAGTTATTTGGATTTTTATGAATTATCTTTGAAAGACCAGGTCCTGAAAAAGGGACGTTTCTTTTTCTGCTGAGATTACGTCCAACAACTTTGAAGAGTCACAAGCTTGATGTGGTCATATCTTGCTAGGAATATGGGACCAAATACTACACTTCTGACTACTGTCACGCCCTGACCATAGAGAGCCATTGTTTCTCTATGGTATAGTAGGTCAGGGTATGAATAGGGGGAGATCTAGTTTTTCTATGTTGGTGTTTTGTATGATCCCCAATTAGAGGCAGCTGTTAATCGTTGTCTCTAATTGGGGATCATATTTAAGTAGTTGTTTTTCCCACCTGTGTTTGTGGGATATTGTTTATTTTAGCACTCCATTGTTGTCACGGCTCGTTTATTCTTTACTGTTTTGTTGTGTGGTTCACTTACTTTAAATAAAAAGATGTGGCGCCCAGATCACGCAGCACGTTGGTCCGAGTATGCTTCCAACGATCTTGACAACTACTTTATTTCTAAGAATCTTTAGTGGTGTCGATCATTTTAACCCCTGCCTTTTTTTATATTACTTGTTAAACAAAATCTCTTTCTCTAATCAAATGTTTAAAATTATATAGTTTCACCCAAAAATGTTTTGTTGCATACAATATAACTCAGTATTTGATTTATTTTATACAGTCATTATTGCTAATCTTTATCAAGGGTGTTAATAATTTCGGACCCCACTTGTACATACAGTACGAGATCAATGGAACGTCGACCGTGGGGGATAGCACAAGGACATAGTCAAAAAATAGCGTTTAAAATGTTACTGGCTCTGAGCCTTGCAGTGGTTGGCCACCGTGCTTCTACACCTGCATTGCTTGCTGTTTGGGGTTTTAGGCTGGGTTTCTGTACAGCAGTTTGAGATATCAGCTGATGTACGAAGGGCTATATAAATAAATTTGATTTGATTTTGTTTCCCTTGCTCTGCATGGGTAACTGCTTCGATGATGGCTGTTGTCGATGTGTTGCTGATTCGAGCACAGGGAGGAGCGAGGAGAGGGATGGAAGCTATACTGTTACACTGGCAATACTATAGTGCCTATAAGAACATCCAATAGTCAAAGGTTAATGAAATACAAATGGTATAGAGGGAAATAGTCCTATAATAACTACAACCTAAAACTTCTTACCTGGGAATATTGAAGACTCATGTTAAAAGGAACCACCAGCTTTCATATGTTCTCATGTTCTGAGTAAGGAACTTAAACGTTAGCTTTCTTACATGGCACATATTGCACCTTTTCTCCAACACTTTGTTTTTGCATTATTTAAACCAAATTGAACATGTTTCATTATTTACTTGAGGATAAATTGATTTTATTGATGTCTTATATTAAGTTAAGTGTTCATTCAGTATTGTTGTAGTTGTCATTATTAGAAATAAATAAATAAACATTGCCCGATTTAATCGGTATCTGCTTTTTTGGTCCTCCAATAATCGGTATCGGCGTTGAAAAATCATAATCGGTCGACCTCTAATTGGCACCCACCCATACGGACTGATTATTCTCTGAGGGGAAAAGTAGATTCCCCCAATTCTGTTAAAGGCTTGGTCATCCATTTCAAGGGTACATCCAAAATGGTAAGCTTTTCCCTACATAGTGCACTACTTTTGACCATATCCCTATGGGTCCTGGTCAAAAGTAGTACACTGCATAGGGGAAAGGGTGCAATTTGGGACGCAGACCATGAGCCAGCAATGATAGCTCACCTATACTTTTGTGTATGAAAATACAAGTGTGCTACTTTGCATGTAATTTGACGTTCGGTCGATTTGTATTTGACAAGTCTTACAAAGCCCAACAGATCTCTTTTACATGCCATGCATACAGTGAGTGGTGCCAAGCAAACAGGGACATGCCAAGGAATTATGAAAAGCTCCCAATGTCTGCGTCCCCTTTGAAAAAACAAATAAGAACTAGATTATTATTTCAAAATTGTAGATGTAAATAAAGCTCATTCTGTTTGGGCATTTTTACTGCATTTTCAGTCCTTTTTAGATGTCAACTGTCAAATGAGCCTTAACAAGTAGTGTCCGGTTAATCTCCGATTGTCCTAGATGGCCTCAAGGCTCACTCAGATCTCCCAATGTGCCTACTGGTTCCCATAGCCCTATGTGATAAAATGAAGGCCCAGTGCAGTGAAATAGAAAATGACAGCCTACTCCTCTTCACTTTATCAACCTCTGACACCATCCCCCACTTCTGTATTGGTTCAAGCATGGGCTTCCTTCAGATGTGCATTTAGTCCAACATTTTCCTATTACCACTCAATAAATGAATACATTAGTATAAGTGTGGTTTGGTTGATGAACAGCGTTCGTTTAAATGCATTTGCTGTTGAAGTGTGCTGTATACAGAGAAACAAGCTGGGGTCCATATACAGTGGAGAGAACAAGTATTTGATAACCTGCAAAATCGGCAGTGTTTCCTACAAAGCATGTAGAGGTCATAGGACGGAATCTAAAACAAAAATCCAGAAAATCACATTGTATGATTTAAGTAATTAATTTGCATTTTATTTATAAGTATGAGATACATCAGAAAAGCAGAACTTAATATTTGGTACAGAAACCTGTGTTTGCAATTACAGAGATCATACGTTTCCTGTAGTTCTTGACCAGGTTTGCACATACTGCAGCAGGGATTTTGGCCCACTCCACCATACAGACCTTCTCCAGATCCTTCAGGTTTCGGGGCTGTTGCTGGGAAATATGGACTTTCAGCTCCCTCCAAAGATCTTCTATTGGGTTCAGGTCTGGAGACTGGCAAGGCCACTCCAGGACCTTGAGATGCTTCTTACGGAGCCACTACTGAGTTGCCCTGGCTGTGTGTTTCGGGTCGTTGTCATGCTGGAAGACCCAGCCACGAGCTTGGAAGGTGGTTGTTGGCCAAGATCTCGTGATCTCGTGATACATGGCCCCATCCAGTCGTCCTGTCCCCTTTGCAGAAAAGCATCTCCAAAGAATGATTCCAACTCAATGCTTCAAAGTTGGGATCTTGTTCTTGGGGTTGTACTCATCCGTCTTCCTCCAAACACGGCGAGTGGAGTTTAGACCAAAAAGCTCTATTTTTGTCCCATCAGACCACATGACCTTCTCCCATTCCTCCTCTGGATCATCCAGATGTTCATTGGCAAACTTCAGACTGGCCTGGACATGCGCTGTCTTGAGCAGGGAGACCTTGCGTGAGCTGCAGGATTTTAATCCATGACGGCGTAGTGTGTTACTAATGGTTTTCTTTGAGACTGTGGTGCCAGCTCTCTTCAGGTCATTGACCAGGTCCTGCCGTGTAGTTCTGGGCTGATCCCTCACCTTCCTCATGATCATTGATGCCCCATGAGGTGAGATATTGCATGGAGCCCCAGACTGAGGGTGATTGACCGTCGTCTTGAACTTCTTCCATTTTCTAATAATTGGACCAACAGCTGTTGCCTTCTCACCAAGCTGCTTGCCTATTGTCCTGTAGCCCATCCCAGCTTTGTGCAGGTCTACAATTTTTTTTATCCCTGATGTCCTTACACAGCTCTCTGGTCTTGGCCATTGTGGAGAGGTTGGAGTCTGTTTGACTGAGTGTGTGGACAGGTGCTTTTATACAGGTAACGAGTTCAAACAGGTGCAGTTAATACAGGTAATGAGTGGAGAACAGGAGGGCTTCTTAAAGAACAACTAACAGGTCTGTGAGAGCTGGAATTCTTACTGGTTGGTAGGTGATCAAATACTTATGTCATGCAATAAAATGCAAATTAATTAAAAATCATACAATGTGATTTAGAATTTTGTTTTAGATTCCGTCTCTCATAGTTGAAGTGTACCTATGTTAAAAATTACAGACCTCTACATGCTTTGTAAGTAGGAAACACTGCCGATATTGCAGGTTATCAAATACTTGTTCTCCGCACTGTATATGGCTCGTTGCGAACTGTGTGAAGACTTTGTTCCTAACAAAGACAGACAACTTCGCCAAACGGGATGATTTAACAAAAGCGCATTTGCGAAAAAAGCACAATCATTGCACGAATGTACCGAACCATAAACATCAATGCCTTTCTTAAAATCAATACACAGAAGTATATTTTCTTAAACCTGCATATTTAGTTAAAAGAAATCCAGGTTAGCAGGCAATATTAAGCTAGGGAAATTGTGTCACTTCTCTTGCGTTCATTGCACGCAGAGTCAGGATATATGCAACAGTTTGGGCCGCCTGGCTCATTGCGAACTAATTTGCCAGAATTTTACATAATTATGACATAACATTGAAGGTTGTGCAATGTAACAGGAATATTTAGACTTATGGATGCCACCCGTTAGATAAAATACGGTTCCGTAATTCACTGAAAGAATAAACGTTTTGTTTTCGAAATGATAGTTTTCGGATTTGACCATGTTAATGACTTAAGGCTCGTATTTCTGTGTGTTATTATGTTATAATTAAGTCTAAGATTTGATAGAGCAGTCTGACTGAGCGGTGGTAGGCAGCAGCAGGCTCGTAAGCATTCATTCAAACAGCACTTTTGTGCGTTTGCCAGCAGCTTTTCGCTGTGATTCAAGCATTGAGGTGTTTATGACTTCAAGCGTATCAACTCCCGAGATTAGGCTGGTGTAACCGATGTGAAATGGCTAGCTAGTTAGTGGGGTGCGCGCTAAAACCGTTTCAATCGGTGACGTCACTCGCTCTGAGACCTTGAAGTAGTTGTTCCCCTTGCTCTGCAAGGGCCGCGGCTTTTGTCGAGCGATGGGTAACGATGCTTCGAAGGTGGCTGTTGTCGATGTGTTCCTGGTTCGAGTAATTTGCAAACGCCCTCTGAAGGTACCACACATTTTCTATGGGATTCAGGGCAGAGCTTTGTGATGGCCACTCCAATACCTTGACTTTGTTGTCCTTAAGCCATTTTGCCACAACTTTGGAAGTATGCTTGTGGTCATTGTCCATTTGGAAGACCCATTTGTGACCAATTTTCTTTCCTCATGATGCCATCTCTTTTGTCAAGTGCACCAGTCCTGTCTGCAGCAAAGCACCCCCACAACATGATGCTGTCACCCCCGTGCTTCACGGTTGGGAGGGTGTTCTTCGGGCTTGCAAGCCTCCCCCTTTTTCCTCTAAACATAACAATGGTCATTATGGCCAAACATATCTATTTTTGTTTCATCAGACCAGCGGACATTTCTCAAAAAAGGACGATCTTTGTCCTCTTGTGCAGTTATAAACCATAGTCTGGCTTTTTTTATGGCGGTTTTGGAGCAGTGGCTTCTTCCTTGCTGAGCGGCCTTTCAGGTTATGTCGATATAGGACAAATTTTACTGTGGATATGGATACTTTTGTACCTGTTTCCTCCAGCATCTTCACAAGATCCTTTGCTGTTCCTGTTCTGGGATTTGATTTTGACATTTCGCACCAAAGTACGTCCATCTAGTGGTTAGAGTGTTGGACTAGTAACCGGAAGGTTGCGAGTTCAAACCCCCAAGCTGACAAGGTACAAATCTGTCGCTCTGCCCCTGAACAGGCAGTTAAACCCAATGTTCCTAGGCCGTCATTGAAAATAAGAATTTGTTCTTAACTGACTTGCCTAGTTAAATAAAGGTAAAAAAATAATAATAATACATCTCTAGGAGACCGAATGCGTCTCCTTCCGGAGAGGTATGATGGCTGCATTTGTACAGATGAATGTGGTACCTTCAGGCGTTTAGAAATTGCTCCCAAGGATGAACCAGACTTTTTTTCTGAGGTCTTGGCTGATTTCTTTAGATTTTTCTATGTCAAGCAAAGAGGCACTGAGTTTGAAGGTAGGCCTTGAAATACACGCACAGGTACACCTCTAATTGGCTCAAATTATTTAAAATAGCCTAGCAGAAGCTTCTAAAGCCATGACATCATTTTCTGGAATTTTCCAAGCTGTTTAAAGGCACAGTCAACTTAGCACAGTACACGCTAACCAGGTCGACAGGTGCACGGTGTTTCCTCCGACACATAGGTGCGGCTGGCATCCGGGTTGGATACTCGCTGTGTTAAGAAGCAGTGCGGCTTGGTTGGGTTGTGTTTCGGAGGACGCATGGCTTTCGACCTTCGTCTCTCCCGAGCCCGTACGTGAGTTGTAGCGATGAGACAAGATAGTAACTACTAACAATTGGATACTACGAAATTGCGGAGAAAAAGGGGGTAAAAAAAAAGAAATCTGTTACCAAATCGGTAACAGAGTTTCAAAAAAATTGTTAACGGAATGTCTGCAATTGAATTGGCTACAATGGGAAATCATAGTTGTCACAAACAACAATAGTATGCCAGCAAAAGGGAGAACAGTAGCAGGCGACCCAACTGTTCAGCTGATACATTTTTTTCCTTTCTGTCATCTGGTTGTCAAAGCAAGAGTGTGAAAAGTCTGGATAACCTCTCTTCTCTCTCTCTAATTAATGCAACATCTCCTAGCTCTTATGACACTTACCCTCTCATTCAATGTTTTATTTGGTCAGTCCGCCCTGGCCTCGATTTCAACGTCCACAGACGTCATTTCTTGGTCCGGACCAGTCTTGATTTCAGCTTCCACAGACATCTGGACCGGCCCAAACATAGACGTCCACGATTAGTTCAGATTTGGTCCGGACACTTATGTTTCATAAGTTTGGACAACACAGTACAGTAAATAAATGTAGAATATAGTACAGTAAGATACAGTACATTACACGTGTGTACTGTGCTATATTTTACTGTACTGAACTATAATTACTGTTCTGTGCTATACTCCATAGCTCTACTGGGGCTGGGCATGTACTTTGATGTCCAAACTTGTGAAAAATAGACGCCTATGATTGGTTCAGATTTGGTCTTGTTTGGTGGTGGAGCTCATTAAAATATTAGCCAGTAGAGTAATAAATAAATATGCAAAGGATGATATTGCACCTTTGTGTATGGATTTAGTATTTATGCATTTCTGTGTAGCATAGATCAAGGACCCATGATGAAATTCTGTTACCGGGTGTAAATTTACTTCACTTAATGTATACAGTTCAATAACCAAAATACATGTATTTTTACTGTGTCATGTCATACCTGACATCGCATTCTTTCTGCAGACATATTTGAATCTTTGACCACGTTTTCCAAGTGTTTGGAAAACGTGGTCACAAACTGAGGGAGATTTAACTGAAATTCTGTTACCAAACTTTACATCTGCACAGTTCTTTCAGTAAATTATATTCCGTGTGTAAATTGTTAAAAGTAGTCCTTGTGCATAGAGTTGTGTGGTTTGTTAAACTTTTAAATCAATGGTTTTCGTTTGGCATACATTTTAAGTAAAAAATATCAGTCTCTATCGTGGAATTGCCCCTCTTAGGAAAAAAGACCACATTGACAAATGACTCCCCGTAAGATTTGTTTATCCAAAATAGACATTGACCATCTTTGTTTCAAATGGAACAGGGACCTAATGTGCTACTTATTCTGTTCTCACTAAAACCCACTGCAGTGGGGGTTTCTGAATTGGCTCAGTCTTGTCTGGAGTTGGACCCCAATGTTCTCTAACACTGTTCTAATGGTCTATTTTTCACTGTCTGTGTCTTAGATGTTCCTCACCGTGTACCTCAGCAACAATGACCAGCATTTCACAGAGGTGCCCGTTACCCCGGAAACCCTGTGCCGTGATGTGGTGGAGCTGTGCAAGGAGCCGGGGGAGGGAGAATGCTTCCTAGCTGAAATGTGGCGAGGCTCAGGTGAGTTTCAGAATGGTTCTGACTCAGTCTTTTCAATTTTATGCCTTTTAAACTTGTCTTAAAGTGACAACTAGTTAAGGATCAAGTTGTTGGACAGTGAAAAGAGACAGTAAAGTAGGAGAGGTGTTAGAAGGGCATGGGCCAGATTCAAACCCATGCCAACACCGTAGTCATGTGTGAGGCTGTGGTATCACTGCTAGACCAACCAGGACACTTCCTGGCTAACTTTTGATGTCAGTGTTTACTCTAGGTTGATGTTATGCTGGGCTACACTCATAAAGCCAATCGAAGGCCTGAGTTTTCAGTGGTGGGTAGGAGGAACCCCCAAAAATCTTGTTCAATGTCAACTTTGGCCCAGTTCCATTTCACTCCCTAGCCCCTACAACTTCGGTGTTCACTATAATCTTAAAGGTGACGTAATAGGTGAAAGCAGTATCACAATCCCGTCAGATGTGAATACCTGAAGGGTAAAGGTTGGGGGTAAGAGGCAAGGGACCAAAATGGAACCATGCCTTGGACTCAAGAACCGCTTACTCAGGCATATTTCTTTGTCACACCAGAGCGCGCCATTGGTGACGGAGAGCGAATGCTGGACATGCTCCAGCGTTGGGGACACCAGAGGGGGGAGGTGCGCTTCCTCCTGCGCCATGACCGGGCACCCTGCAGAGAGTCAGGTGAGAGCCACAAACACACATTTATCGATGCCCATCCCCCACCAGTACCCTGGATGGTAAATAGTGTGGTAACTGAATGTGTCAAGCGTAGCCTGAAAAATGTGAAAGCCTGGGTAGGCAGCTGTGTTCACTGGCCGTTATGTGTGTGGTGTACACAATGTTCTATTCCATTACAGTTGAGCCAAAGTCAATACAGCCAGCTACTATTCTAACTGGCAGACACACTTCCTCGTCCCCATTGTTGGGATGACGAATTTCAAAACAATTGAATTGGATTTTACTTTTTTTTCCAAATCAATGAAATCATTTTGCTTTGTATATGGATTAGAATAACTGTCACGTGAAGTAAAATCAACAAAAAAATGAGTGATAAAGATTGTATATCTTCATGTTATTTGATGATGCATGCGGTTTTGGCCATGGCACAGTGCCAAGCATTCTAAACATCGCCGAGATAATTAAAATCGCCATGATGTTTTGCGGCTGCTGGGAACATAGTTATTTAACAGGGTACACTCTAATTTTCTGTCTTGCCTGCATTCTCTCAGGCCCAAAGGTAGGCCCAGGATTTTTCTGACTCTGGGTGCGTCCCAAATGGCCAATGGGCCCTGGTCACTGTGTAGTACACAATAAGGATTTGGATGCCATTCATGATGCAGCCTGTGTGTGTGGTGGTGATGATAAGCCACGGGCACTGTCCGTTTTTGAACACACCCCCATATGATGTACAATATTTTAACACTTTAACACACTTTAAAGGTGCTACACATAGGATTTGTACTTTATTTTTGCATTGTAATTTCAGATAATGTACATAATATATCTGCAGTAATAGTGTAAAGACAGTGTTTCACAGTATTACTTACTGCCAGTGTTGTGATTGGCTGTGATATTCGCCTATTGATTTCTCCTGCCAGGCCGGCATCTGTTGCCAAAATGGGAAAGGTGTTTTGATTTTGTGGCTGTGTTTAGGGGAAATCAGGTCAAGTGGCCAATGTAGAAATTACTCTGTCATTTCCTGGGTGCTAAAATGTTACACTATTCACTAAATTTCAGTTTATGTGAGAAAGCAAACAATGAATAGCGTAGGGAATCATTGTAACGTCTAAATCGCTGTGAAAAATATGTCCAAAATTTTCTAAAAAAAAAAAAGTAGTTTTTACTGCTGTTTGAATGTGGTGGACCAAAACCGAAAGTAAAAGGTTCAAGCGCGAATATCTGCCATGTTACGGGGAAATGGGATGCGGGGTAGGGGGTATTTGTTTTGAATGCAGCCTAGTCCTGTTGCAATTCACCTAGCTTCCACATGTGTAAGCACCTTTAAACAACTCCACCTTGTAGTCTTAGGTACTGTAGCATGTTAATGCCCTCTCAGCTGGGGTGTATTCATTACGGAAACCGTTTACCGTTTAAGAACCAAACGGAAGCAAACAAACAGCAAAACATGTCTATATTGGACAAATTCAGGTAGGTCCCTCTGTTTTTTTCCCATTTGCTTCCGTTTAAGAAACGTTTTGCAACAGTATCTGTGTAATGAATACGCCCATGTTAATGGCTAAAGTGAGCCCATGGGGAACAGTACACTTTTTTTTTCATTGCTGTGATTTTAGTTTTGTGCTTGTAATTTCTTCTGCGAATATCCTCATTTACGTTTTCATAAGACGATTAGCCAAGGACATGTTCTTTTCAATGGTATCACTATGTGATGCACCCGCATAACTTAGTCCTTTATGTCACTTGAAAACAACAGAAAACCATGTCTTTCTTTACCCAAGGCTCTCTGGTCATTTGAGAACCTTGTGTAGTTCCATGTGTTTGGGTTTCTAGTTGTTTGGAACGACCCCCTACACAGGACAAAGCCATATTGCGCAACAGAACAGTGCAAGGGATATCCCAGCACAAAGGCTTTATTATTTGTATTTGGGACACGATTGTAGTCAATTACAACTAGTCTGGCTTGGCTCCCTGTTTAGCTTGTGCCGTTATTACCATATAAGGTGTAGAATTTGGGTTGTGTAACTAATAAGCCTGAGTTGTGACCCCCAAAGAGCTTATTAAAGCGATCAGCCTTTTTGGGTTACCCATATAAGGACTTCGCTAAACAGCATTGCATAACTGTCAGACACTGGCACGGGAAGAGCAACTGTGTGGAAGAGGCCTGGTTCTTTTGGCTGCTCCACCAGTTATTACACAATGAGCAGTTCTCCAACTCATGCTTGTCCTTTTCATCCTGTATCCTCAAGAGTATGACCCCTATTAATGGCGCAGTGCTCGGGTCTTGTGTTGGTTTTCCGGTCATGTTTGTTCCAACTTTGGTCATAAACAGACTGTAATACACAAACAGATTGGAGCCCCCTTTTAACAGAGATGCCTCCAAATGTGTAATTTTCCCCAAATAACAATTCGCTTCTTGCCTCTTTATACTTCCCACGATCAGTTGTGAAGCAAATGCACGTCCCTCTCCAACAGTTAGATATAAACACACACACTCACAAGACCGCTGTATTTTGTCTTGTATAGGCGGATCAAGGGTTTGCGATCCCTCCGCTAAAAGGAACATGGTCAAGGTGCCTGTGGACCGATGCATGGAGAATGGGGTGAGTGCAAAAACGGTACCACAGTAAAATGAAGGAAGATGGAAGCTGTTAAGGTGTGACACATTATTTGTCATTATTGACCTCCCCCCCCCCCCCCCACCCCCCCAGGTGGCACCACCTTGCATGGACATCACCCTCTCGGAGCTGCAGGAGTTGGCGTCACGGCAACAGCAGCAGATCAATTCGCAGCAGCAGCTCCTGGCCTCAAAGGTAGGGCAAGACATTGGTCATGTTGGAGAGCATGATACGTTGTGGGTAAATTGTGACTGACCGACTTGGCTATAAATTATAATCAGTAGTTATTTATGGTGATTAGTCATTAAGCTGACCCTCTTATCCAGAGAGGGGGGAATTATCTTTGTACTTCTAACTTTCTCACTCATCATTATTCATGCTTCGTTTATGATTAATTCATAATCATGGCACCATCCATGTGAATATAGCAGTGTTTCAGAAACATCTTCTATTCTCACATGTATTTAGTTACTATTGGGCAAGACATGATGCAAAAAACACCCAAAACAAGAGTTTGTATAGTCACAAACTTGAAGTAGTCATTGTGTGCCAGGGATATGGGACCAAATACTACTACTTTTAATACACCATGTGGCTATTATTAAAAACTTTAATCTGAAAATGTTTTCTTGTTTGGTTGGCTAGGAGCAACGTCTGCGCTACCTGAAGCTGCAGGAGCAGCAGCAGCAGGCGTCAGAGCATGAGAGACTACTGCAGCTTTGTGAGAACGCTGAGAACCAGGAGACCAAGCTGCGGCGGGTGCGGGCCCTTAAGGGTCAAGTGGAGCAGAAACGTCTTAGCAACAGCAAACTGGGTCAGTGCCAAGGGGAGAGTGAGGGAGGAGTCAAGACACTCGATTAAGAGGGGTTTGGGGAAGGAGCTGAGTAGGGCTTTCTGGGTGACATGTTTTTTTCCCCTACTTGACACACATTTCTTTTAAGCCTACAGTGTACAACCAGCTAACTACTTTTGGTTCAAAAGAAGATTCCAGGTTTAGGTATCCAGAATATTATTTTGTCCAGTTATCTGTGTTCCGAGAATGTACACCTGACGGTGATGGGAACCTGAAGGTGGAATGTTAGCTAAAACATTTCTCAAATGTTTTTCTTTTTTTATCTACCATACCAGACATTCACAGAACATTTTTAGGTTTATGATCAAATATTGACGTTTTGGTTTGACCGAACACATCATTAGCATTCTCTAAATGTTAATTTTCAAATTTGACTAATGTGCATGTCTGTGCTTGCGTGTGTTTGTTGATTTGCATGTGTGTATGTGCCTGGCTCTATAGTGGAGGAGATAGAGCAGATGAACGGGCTGTTTCAGAGTAAGCAGTGCGAGCTCCTGGTGGCCGTCTCGAGAGTGGAGGAGCTGAGCAGGCAGCTGGAGACCCTGAAAAGCGTCAAGATGGAGCCCTCTCATGACGGCCCGAGCTCCGCCGGCGAGCTGGAGCGTCTTTACAAGGAGCTGCAGGTAAGAGAAGATCAGATTTGTCTGCTTCCACAGAAGTTTATTTTTTGTTGCATTTACAGGTAAACTCTGCAAAATAACATCAAACCACAGCACTGATGTTGGGTGATTAGGCCTGGTTCACAGTCGGCATTCCAATTCCCAAAGGTGTTCGATGGGGTTGAGGTCATGGCTCTGGGCAGGCCAGTCAAGTTCTTCCACACCGATCTCGACAAACCAAACCATTTCTGTATGGCTCTCGCATTGTGCATGGGGGCATTGTCAATCTGAAACAGGAAATGGCCTTCCCCAAACTGTTGCTACAAAGTTGGTAGCACAGAATTGTCTAGATTGTCATTGTATGCAGTAGCTTTAAGATTTCCCTTCACTGGAACTGAGGGGCCTAGTCGGAAACATGAAAAAGAGCCCCAGACCATTATTCTTCCTCCAACAGACTCTACAGTTGGCACTATGCATTCAGGTAGGTATTGTTCTCCTGGCATCTGCAAACCCAGATTCGTTGGTCGAAACGCCAGATGTTGAAGCGTGATTCATCACTCCAGAGAACGCATTTCCACTGCTCCAGATACCAGTGGTGGCAAGCTTTACACCACTCCAGCCGACACTTGGCATTGCGCATGGTGATCTTAAGCTTGTGTGCAGCTGCTCGGCAATGGAAACCAATTTCATGAAGCTTCCAACGAACAATTATTGTGCTGACGTTGCTTCCAGAGGCAGTTTGTAACTTGGTAGTGAGTGTTGCAACCAAGGACAGACTATTTTTATGCATGGCTTTGTGCTCAATTTTATGCCCCTGTCAGCAACCGGTGTGGCCTAAATAGCCGAATCCACAAATTTGAAGGGGTGTCCACATACTTTTGTGTGTATATATAGTGTTTACCCCCAGAACAAAACTGCTGGCTCTGAAGTTTTCTTTTCACACGGTCCTTTTCAGCACGGTTCCAGCAACTATGGTGGATATGTAACCAGACAAACTCAGTAGAGATTGGTTTGGCTCGGCTTAGTTGGGCTCAGTAGTGGGAAAATCGCTATACACACATAAAGCTGACTCTAGCTCTTTCTCCCTTCTCCCCCCGATTTTAAGCTGAGGAATAAGCTGAACCAGGACCAGAGTGCCAAGCTGCAACAGCAGCGTGAGAGCCTGAGCAAGCGCAACCTGGAGGTGGCCACCATGGACAAGCGAGTGGCCGAACTCCGCGAACGCCTGTGGAAGAAGAAGGCAGCACTACAGCAGAAGGCGAACTTGCCCGTGAGTCGAGTTTCAAAAGCTTTATTGTTCCCTTAGGGCAGTGTACATCAGACCACATCAGCCCCACATTTCTTGGAACTAAGCTTAGGAATGGGGCCAGGGAAATATATCACCACTCCAATTCATAGACGGAGCTATGGATGCAAGACCTCGCTGTCCATGAGATAAATGTGATGTGTGCAGGAGTAATATTTTACTCCTGTATCCCTACATAAGGGATGGGCAACTTTGATGGGGGTGGGGGCCACAGAAAATCTGAACTTATCCCGAGGGTCCACAGAGGCTCAAGGGTCTGACTACCCACATCCATACTTTTGGGGGCACGAAGTGACATTTTGTTGTTGTCCCCCCCCCCCCCCCCCCCCCCCACACACACCATGCAAGTAGAACATTTTAGCAGCCCCCTCTTGACAGCAGTGACAGCAGATAGTTGAGACCCCGACTGAGTTCCTAAAAACATTTCTTATTCTATTTTGTATTTTTTTTAATGGAAATTGATCCGCGGGCCGCCAGTTGCCCATCCCTGGCCTACATAGGGTGACATAACATATAAGGCTCATAATAAGATATTATAAAGGCTCATACATGCTAATAACAACTAACAAAGTGTCATACCTGTTAACTTTAGATAATGTGTTACCCAAACATTCTCTCCAGGTCCCCACAAAGAGCCAGGCCCTGCAGCCATGTGGCCCTTCCAGGGTGGCGGCCGTGGGCCCTTACATCCTGTCCTCCACTGCGGCCCCAGGGCCTCCGGTGCCCAGCCGACAGGAGCTGCTGATCAAGCCTGCCTACCCCGACGGCACCACCACCTTACCCATGCCAGACTCCTCCATGAAGGCCCCTCCTAGACCGCTTAAACCCTACCCAGGTAAGAATGTTGTTTCGTTATGTGTGTGTTCAATTGTGATTGTATGTGTGCGCTTGTGGCTGTGTTAGTGTGCATGTGTGTAACTGTGTAGTAGTAGATAGTGTACATCTGCCTTTGCAATTCAAGTGATCTTTCCATGTGTTAACACTTCTCCCAGCTCTGACAGGTTTTCAGTCATCCAAGACGTCTCAGCTGTCCGACTGGTCCAGCTCCAGAGCAGAGTCCAGCGGCAGTCATCATGGCATGTCCTCTACTCTGCCTCGCATGTCCAGCCTCTCCTCACAGGGCTCAGGTAACCATCTTCCCTCGACTTGGCTCGGAAACAAGGTTGGGGTCAGTTCCACTGCATGAATTAACAAATCCTAATAGAAATTTGTGTAATTTTGAATTAATGAAGGGAATTCTGGCTAAGGCCATATTATTTCATTCATTTAGAAATTAATGTCAGGTCACCCCCTGAGATGTAGTAGTGTTTTATTAAACTGATGCTGGGAATATATCCAAAATAAAGACTGCCTCCAGGTTACAGTGATTGTGCTGTGTATATGGTTATGACCATCTTGATTGTCATTTGGTTTTAATAATGGAAATGTCATATGGTTCAGATAATGTTCTGATGTGATTTCCTCTGTGGTTGCAGGAGACGCCGAGACCCTCAAGGGCCAAAAGGGGCGTCACATTTCTATGTTTGACGCCCCGGCTCCCGTCCACTCGCAGAACAATCAGAGCAGCGAGGACCTCTTGAGGGATACCCAGGTACTGCACTGATTTTCAGAAGCATTTTAGGAACGTTCATACAGTATACTTAAAAGATGCTCCCTTGCTATGTTCCTCCCTACCTGACTTCCATCCTTCCTAGAAATGATCACAGACCCACAGAGAATGTGGTCAGAGATATAGATTTATTCTGCTTTCCATTTTTATTTTTGGCTTTTCCATAAATGCCCGATTTAGTCAATGAAGCAGCTTCAATGTATTTTTGATATACAGGGTTGTTTTTTGGTTGGAGCGTTGTACTTGCAACACCATTTGTAGGTTTGATTCCCTCATGGCCCACATACTTAATACTGGATTTGTGTTTGAACAGTTTGTGTTTGCATTGGATGAAACCATCTGTTAACTGACATGGTTGCAGTTATATTATTATGCATTTAATTTTATAATAATAATAATAATAATAATAATATATCCCATTTAGCAGACGCTTTTGTCCAAAGCGACTTACAAGTCGGCTGGGGCCACTACTTTTACATATGGGTGGTCCCAGCGGGAATCGAACCCACGACGCTTGGCGTTGCAAGCACCATGCTCTACCGACTGAGCCACACATACTATGTATGTTACGGTCTTCTTGACTTGATAGGTGGGTGGTAAGGCTCTTGGCAAGGTGCCACCTCCTATCCCTACCAAGCCCCCGACCTTCGGCAAACCGCCCTACAGCACGGGCACTTTCCCGGGCAAGGCAAAACCGTCTGCCTCCCTCCATCTGTGTGCACCTCCGCCCATCCACAGCCACACCCTGCCTCTGCCATCCAAGCAGGAGGCTCCTCCGGCGGCTACGGTGCGCCCCTTCACCCCGGATCCTCCAGAGTCCACAGCGGCAGTGCCGGTCCTCCAGAAGCCACAGACGGTGGCTGCCTCCTCCATCTACTCCATGTACACCCAACAGCCCAGGACAGGCGGGGGCACTCTGACACGCACGCAGCCCAGAGGTGAGCGAAGGAGCCATGGGCTACTGTCGTGTCTTGGCTACTCTTGTAACTCCTGGATCTTTACCATGTTACTAAACTGAGTAATTTGTTAAAATCATTCTGCATTTTTTGTTATTGTTTTGGAAAATACCTGCCTTAAATTTCCCTACTTAACAACCTTAAACTCTTTTAAAAGATGTTATTGTGTTAGCATGCTAGATTGACCATTCACTCTCTCTCTGATAGTGTATGGAAAACCAGTCATCTCATGCAGTGGGGGGCAGCAGTCGCTCCTCGCGGACTCCACCTATTTGGGGGTCGACGATTTCGAGGTGGACCAGGGGGGTCCCGGCCTGGCGTCTCTGGCACCTGAGAGCCAGTGGGGCCAGGAGACGGAGCGGGCCCCTCGTCCCCTCAGCCCCACCAAGCTCCTCCCCTTCATCTCGCACCCTCACCGGCACCCCAGTGACGCCGACCTGGAAGCCCTGCGCCGTCGGCTGCACCATGCCCCGCGACCCCTCAAGAAGCGCAGCTCCATCACAGAGCCTGAGGGCCCCGCGGGGCCCAACATCCAGAAGCTTCTCTACCAGAAGACCACACTGGCCGCCATGGAGACTGTTGTGGCGTCTCCATACGAGGGTGAAGGTGGAGGAACATGGAAGGAGGGGGCCAGTGCCGGTGGAGCCCCAGACTGCACTGGTACGTCCCAAGTTTTCACCGCTGCAGAGTCTCTCGCTGAGACCGAGGAAGATGCACAGGTGCCCCCCCGCTCGCCCATCCCAGAGCCCTCTTCCTCCTCCAGCCACACCATGCCCCCGTCGCTGGAGGAAGAGGAGCCAGATCCCTGCCACCCACCCCCCCATCAGCCAGAAGCCTACTTGGAGGAGTACCCGCCCTACCCGCCCCCTCCATACCCCAGCGAAGGGGAGCAGGACCTGGGGGAGGACACGCTCAACATGAAGGCTCCGGAGGTCACGGGACAGGTCACTCTGCCTCCGGTATGTAGCCACATCAAATACCCCATACTAGCATACTATATAGTATGAGGTCATGTTTTAGCCAAACATACTAAAAGTTGTGCTGGTATGGATATTGGGGTACATGGATGGTGAGATATTTGGTATTGGGAAACCATTTTGATTAATGTATTGTTTGTGTGACATACAGTCAGAAGTTTACATACACCTTAGCCAAATACATTTAAACTCAGTTTTTCACAATTCCTGATATTTAATCCAAGTAAAAAATTCCCTGTCTTAGGTCAGTTAGGATCACCACTTTATTTTAAGAATGTGAAATGTCAGAATAATAGTAGAGAATTATTTATTTCAGCTTTATTTTTTTCATCACATTCCCAGTGGTCAGAAGTTTACATACACTCAATTAGTATTTGGCAGCATTGCCTTTAAATTGTTTAACTTGGGTCAAATGCTTCGGGTAGCCTTCCACAAGCTTCCCACAATAAGTTGGGTGACTTTTGGCTCATCCCTCCTGATAGAGCTGGTGTATTGGAGTCGGGTTTGTAGGCCTCCTTGCTCGCGCATGCTTTTTCAGTTCTGCCCACAAATTGTCTATAGGATTGAGCTCAGGGCTTTGTGATGGCCACTCCAATACCTTGACTTTGTTTTCCTTCAGCCATTTTGCCACAACTTTGCTTGGGTTCATTGTCCATTTTGAAGACCCATTTGTGATCAAGCTTTAACTTCCTGACTGATGTCTTGATGTTGCTTCAATATATCCACATCATTTTCTTCCTCATGATGCCATCTATTTTGTGAAGTGCACCAGTCCCTCCTGCAGCAAAGCACTCCCACAACATGATGATGCCACCCCTGTGTTTTACAATTGGGATGGTGTTGTTCGGCTTGCAAGCTTTTCCCTTTTTCCTCATAACATAACGATTGTCATTATGGCCAAACAGTTCTATTTTTGTTTCATCAGACCAGAGGACATTTCTCCAAAAAGTACGAACTTTGTCCCCATGTGCGGTTGCAAAATGGCTTTTTTTATTGTGGTTTTGGAGCAGTGGCATCTTCCTTGCTGAGTGGCCTTTCAAGTTATGCCGATATAGGATTCGTTTTACTGTGGATATTGATACTTTTTTACTTGTTTCCTCCATTATCTTCACAAGATTCTTTGCTGTTGTTCTGGGATTGATTTGCACTTTTCACACCAAAGTACGTTCATCTCTAGGAGACAGAACGCGTCTCCTTCCTGAACGATATGATGGCTGCATGGTCCCATGGTGTTAACTTTTGCGTACTATTGTTTGTACAGATGAACGTGGTACCGTCAAAAGCATTTGGAAATTGCTCCCAAGGATGAACCAGACTTGTGGAGGTCTACAATTTTTTTCTGAGGTCTTAGCTGATTTCTTTAGATTGTCCCATGATGTCAAGTAAAGAGGCACTGAGTTTGAAGGCCTTGAAATACATCCACAGGTACACCTCCAATTGACTCAAATGATGTCAATTAGCCTATCAGAAGCTTGTAAATCGACTTTTCTGGAAAATAATTTTCTGGAATTGTCCAAGCTGTTTAAAGGCACATTCAACTTAGTGTATGTACACTTCTGGCCCACTGGAATTGTAATGCAATACATTATAAGTGAAATAATCTGTCTGTAAACAATTGTTGAAAAAATTACTTGTCCTACACAAAGTAGATGTCCTAACCGACTTGCCAAAACTATAGTTTGTTAACAAGAAATTTGTGGAGTGGTTGAGAAACAAGATTTAATGACTCCAACCTAAGTTTATGTAAACTTCAGACTTCAACTGTATACAACATATACGCCCACCAGAGGATCTGTCTTTTTCAGTCCTCTGTGTTTGAAGGGTGTAAAATCCACTTGCCAGTATGGCTGTTGCGGTGACCATATTACCTCCACACCGGCAGTCATGAGTCATGGCCACAGTAAAATTCCATGTAACCATTGAGTCAAGGTAATCTCCTTTTATGCACTCTGGACATGCGTTGGTTGTACCCAACTTGCCTGGTACTCAGAGCTCTATTGTCCCTCTAGTCTAACCACTCGGACATAAATGCAATTGAAAATCACATCAAACATTTATCAGAACAGTGTCATGTTTTTCAAACTCACCGCACTGTGATTGATCAATTTGAAGTTTTCACTGGAAAACATGGTCATTGTGGATGTTGTTTCAAGGCCTAACGCAACAAAATGGACAGCGCTTTCTGAGGTGATGATTTTTTTCAAAACCCCAATATGCAAATTAGATCTTATGTGGGCCTGTATATGAAATGCGTGTTCTTATAAGCCCAGACATTTCTATATGTAATCCAGTGTGAAAGCAGTGTTTTGATGGTTGCCACTGAAGAGGATACTGCTACTATATTTATTTTCAGCTGCTCATATTAAGCACATGCTCTACTATAAATCTGGAGTAGCCTACCAGTCCGTCATGGCAGGAAAGCAGCCTCCATTCACTATTCGAGAGCAGATGGGGCAATTCATTCGATACTAATCGATACTAATTTTACATAAAGTAAAATATATTTGGATTTGTTAACACTTTTTTGGTTACTACATGATTCCATATGTGTTATTTGATAGTTTTGATGACTTCACTATTATTCTACAATGTAGAAAATAGTACAAATAAAGAAAAACTCTGGAATGAGTAGGTGTCCAAACCTTTGACTGGTCCTGTATTAGTCAAGACTAAATTGATGGGTGAAAATATGATCGCTTGATGAGAGGACAGCATGTGCAGTCTGAGGCAAGGAACAGAGCGCAAGCTTTTATTTGCGACTTTAATCATCAATCCCCTACAGTCGCATCATGCACCCCATCATCGCAACTAAAGTTATCAAATAACTCTAAATCTAGTGTATAGGACCTGTTTCAAATGGTCACTTTTACACTCAACAAAGCCACTTCATATGTGCACTCGCTCCGGAATAGGAAAAATATCCTTTGTTTTATTCAGCAACAGTGCATTCGGAACAATTCTGACCCCTTGACTTTTTCCACATTTTGTTACTTTACAGCCTTATTCTAAGATGGACTACATCTGTTTCCCTTTTCTCATCATTCTACATGCAATACCCCATAATGACATTGAAAAAATATTTACATAAGTATTCAGACACTTTACACTGTATTTTACACTTTACACTTTACACTGAAAGCACCTTTGGCAGCGATTACAGCCTCGAGTCTTCTTGGGTATAAAAGCATGGCACACCTGTATTTGGGGATTTTCTCCTATTCATCTTTGCAGATCCTCTCAAGCTCTGTTAGGTTGGATGGTGAGCGTTGCTTCACAGCTATTTTTCAGATCTCTCCAGACATGTTCGATTGGGTTCAAGTCCGGGCTCTGGCTGGCTGGGCCACTCAAAGACATTCAGAGACTTGTCCAGAAGCCACTCCTGCGTTGTCTTGGCTGTGTGCTTAGGGTCGTTGACCTGTTGAAAGGTGAATCTTAGCCCCGGTCTGAGGTCCTGAGTTCACTGGAGCAGGTTTTCAACAAGGATCTCTCTGTATTTTGCTCCAGTCATCTTTCCCTCGATCCTGGCTAATCTCCTATTCCCTGGTCTGAATACTTATGTAAATGTGATATTTCATTTTTAAATAAATTGGCAACAATTTCTAAAAACACTTTTCGCTTTGTCATTATTGCGTGTAGATTGCCGAGGGGAAAATATAATTAATATTTAATCAATTTTAGAATAAGGCTGTAACATAAAAAAATGTGGAAATAGTCAAGGAGTCTGAATACTTTCCGAAGGCGCACTAAGTTAAATTCTATTCTTATTACTATAAAACCATGTAATACTGTATAAAATAATAGCACAGGAATTATAAACATATCTTGTTTGCTAAATGAACTAGCCTACAGCCTATGGCGCATAGCCAAATAATGTACCTTGGTCAAATCATTCCGTTCTTCTGAAATACATTTTCTTCATAATCATAATGTTTTAGACCTGCCTAAAATAAATAATGGATTTATTGTGATAGTGTATATTTAATAGATTTCTTAGACTGTAGATGTTCCAAAGGCGCACATCAGCGGCTGTATGCTTGGAGGCCTGGAGATGCTAAACATGTTTGTTAATCAACTGTCAGTTACCCTTAAACCGGTAGTCTTTTGAATGACAATAACTGGCTCGCAACATTTCACGACCGCCACAGCCCTACTCGTCCCTTAAATCTAGTTGGATTGATGGTTTTCATTTTACTCCTGCGACTCTTTCATACTCTTGCTTGTGCCTGTATTTTTTTCCCGTGAACATTACGACTGCGGAAATGTTTGTATTGACCTGTCAAACACACCCCGGTAATGGCTGAAATGGGCTCAATGGAATACATTGGCTTTCTGTTGACTATAAGAACGCTAAAGCTTCGTCTGGGATTTAACAGTCTCGTCACTTACATCACAAGAAAGCGAATAAATCTAACTTTATTTTGATGGGTGTTATTTTTTTGTGGAATTGAAAAGTAATAATTTAATTGAGTTGAGGAAAAAATATAACAAAATGTTAACGAATTAGATTTCCCTGAAAAAAAGCAACTTCCCGAAAATGAACACTCGGATTATAGTGATATTATGTCCGATTTCGCAAACAATGTAAAGTATGTTTATATAGGTGTATTCTAAAGCGAAGCATGTTTATTTTTTTATCTGAGGGTATCCTGCTATTGACACACTTGTTGAATTATGCAAGTGAATGTGACAACAGTAATTAATGAAGCAGTCCTGTTCCACCCCTTTATGTTAATGTGTCATATATGCAAATACATCCAGTGCATTTCTGCATATGATGCACATATAATTATATTTTTAACACACACCAAAAAAAATACCTGACACACTATTAAAATGTTTATATTGGACAAATTGAATACCTGCATTTCCACCAAAGTCCCTGAAGTGCAGTCATTATTTGTCTGAGCCAGTAAAATGTTTTATGTGCTATAATGTAGTCAATCTGATGGATAATACAATTTCTAAAAGTTTGGAGGATCTTTATCCATTGTCCGACTGTTGCATTTATTATAATTCATTTTAAAACCTTTTTAACAATTTCGATGACTATAGCTAGCAGATGTCACTGCATTTATATTGTAATTGTGAAGCATCTACACCCCTCACTCCACTCCTGCAGGGCTGGAGGACCAACCTGCGGAAGGTCGGCTCGGAGCGCATCTACCACGGCATGCGGGTCAAGTTTAACCCCCTGGCCCTGCTGCTGGACTCCTCTCTGGAGGGCGAGTATGATCTGGTGCAGAGGGTCATCTATGACGTGAGTAGTCCCACTCCTTTTAATTGAAGAGATAGTATAGCGTTGGGAAGAAAATGGGGGGGGAGGAGTCAAAGGGCTGTTGGTTAGATTCTCAGTGATGTGAGTTTTACATCATTAGCCCTGTTAATTTTGTCTGTTTCAATGTTAATACCACAGACTGGATAACCTCAGGCGACTCTTCCACGCAGACATCCCATAAGCAAAGGCTTTGCAATGCCGCTGCAATTAATGCTTAGGTAGTACTCTTAAGCAACAAGAAATGCTGGTCAATGGCCGTCAAAATGCTTTGCTTAGAAGTTGCCCGAGGCAGTTATAGGACCTGCTAAAACCTACCCAAATCCTAACCTCAACCATGTTGCCCTTAGGGGACAGATCTAAGATCCCTCCCCAAATCCTAACATCAACCGTAAGGGGTAAAGACCGATAACTGACCTTTTCTAGGAAATGTCTTGAAGCCTATTAACTTTCCGCCTTATAGGTGGATGACCCCAGCCTGCCCAATGACGAGGGCATCACAGCCCTGCACAACGCCGTCTGCGCCGGCCACACCGAGATCGTCAAATTCCTGGTGCAGTTTGGCGTGAACGCAAACGCTGCCGACAACGATGGCTGGTGAGCCATTGTCACTTTACAGTGGCCTTGTCACGTTAGTTGCCGTTGTCCCTTTACAGTAACTTTATAGTGGTTGTTGTCACTTTACAGTAGCTTTATAAAATCTGTCACCCCCAGCAACCAGTAGCTCGTCACATCCAATGTTTTCATGTGGATGATGTTATCCAGTCGCCCACTATTATTAGCGTTATTGTTTTTTTTTTTTTTTTTTTTCTCTCCCCTCCTTCACTCTCCCTCACCCCTCCTCTTGCTCTTATCTCCTCCAACTCTCCCACCTTGTTCTCTCTTATCTCCTTCTCCCTCTGCCCTCCTCTCTACCTCCTTTCTTTCTTCCATTCCTACCTCACTCTACCTCTCCGTGTCTCTCTCTCTCTCTCTCCCAGGACTCCATTGCACTGTGCGGCCTCCTGTAACAATGTGCAGGTGTGTAAGTTCCTGGTGGAGTCCGGGGCTGCTGTGTTTGCCACCACCTACAGTGACATGCAGACAGCGGCAGACAAGTGCGAGGAGATGGAGGAGGGCTACGCACAGTGCTCCCAGTTCCTCTACGGTGAGACCGCTAGTGTACTCTCACTGGAGACCAAGCACAAACATTATTTGCTCAAAACAATCAGTGTGCCTACTCTTTTTTTTTTCATTTTGCACTCGACCCCTCCGCTGGTTTACAAAATGTAGCTACCCTTATCTACTCTAACATTCTGCCCTCCATAACATGTTTTAGCGGAAATGGAATCTTAACGGCTTGTTCCTGACGAGTTGGGCGTGACTTTGTGTTGATGCAGGTGTACAGGAGAAAATGGGCATCATGAACCGTGGGGTGGTGTACGCCCTATGGGACTACGAGGCTGAGGACGATGACGAGTTGACCTTCCAGGAAGGCGACTGCATGACGGTGCTGCGGCGCGAGGACAAGGACGAGAGAGAGTGGTGGTGGGCCTGCTGCGGAGACCGAGAGGGCTACATTCCAAGAAACCTGCTAGGGGTGAGCAGGAGAGAGAGTAGGGACACGAGCCTGGCCACACATACACTCTAACCCTAGTTCCTAACCCCTAGGCACTCCTGTAGATTTGAAATGATTGGATAGGTGTAAGAAATGTGGAAGAAATGTGGCAAAAATCATAGGCAGAGTGAAGAGCAGTCAATTTGGAATCCAGCAATAGTGTCTGTCTGTGGGCTGCAGCTCCATATTGTATTCAGAGCAGTGGTTTAGTATAGGAAAAGTGGACATACACATCCAGTGGTTTTGACCAAGGGCCATTTCCACAAAGCTTCTAAGAGGAGGAATGCTGATCTAGGATCTGTCCATATACCGTAAAACTTCCATGAAAAGGCGAGTTTCCAACAAACTCCGGTCACTTCTCATGGCCGGGCATCGCAAAATAAATGGCAGTCTGTATTAAGTGTAGGGTCGAAACAGGGTAATTACCAGTAGGTTATGCATGCATGCATTTTCTCGCACTGCTCCAGTGGAATTTCACAGCATCTCTACCAAAGAGTTAAGAATTGTTTTTCAATCCTCTCTCGCCCTCGCGCTGGATGATTGATCCCTATCTGCCAAAATGCAATAATTCTGTCTGTGTAGCCAGCGAAAAAAACCTGTCAACAGTGTTCTTATTCATTTAACCTAAGGCAAGTCAGTTAAGAACAAATTCTTATTTACAATGACGGCCTACATAGAGGTTGGATATTCAACAAACATTCGGAGAGCTATATCTCTAACTTCCAACCTCAAACTAACTTTACCCTAATCCACTTTGCTGCCTTTGTAGCCTAACATTTGTAGTGCGTTCTAAATGTAAGTGTTTTAATTAGCAAACGGAACCGTTATTAATGACCGTAGCTGTTTTTATCAACTTGTAGAGCTAGAAACCCGATTTTTATAACAGGGTGAGCTCTGCGTATAAAGTAAATAATCGACCGGTTGCTTAAAGTGATACATTCTGGCAAATGAAATGTGAAAGGTTCTACTCTGAGATGTTGTGAATACTGGCCCCGGTGCTGGAGGTTCGAAGAACATGTTCAGTGAAAAGCAAGGGCGCAACGTTCACTGGGGACGGGGGGTACAAAACGAGTCAACGGTGTACTATATGACCATGCGGACGCCTCCGAGCGGTTGGGGAGGCTGCTTGGAGTGTTTATCCAACTGAAGAAAAATGTATAAGAATAATTATGTCACCCCCACTTCTAAAACCAAAACTGTCCCCCTGATGAAAAGTGCAACTTGCAATCTATTTGGGAAGAAATTGCCCTTGGGGGTCTACTTCTCTGATTAGAAGACTGGGGAAAACCTAACTGTTGTGTGTTGATATTCTAGCTTGTCCCTTTAGGGCACCTGTAACCCCCCCCCCACTTACCTACGTTGGACAGCTGGGAATGTTTTTGTCCTGTGAAACGCATTCAACAATGCCCATGTTAGTTTCTACTCCTGTCTAATGTTCTGTCCTTATATTAGTTGTATTAGTAATACATTGTGCTATGCAACGCTAACATTTCTTAGTCATGCGTGCCTTGTAAAGACCTACCAGCTCTATGCGTCACCTCCTTGACAAAAACTTGTCTGCCATTTCACATGTGGAGATCATCCTACATCTGGCAATGATTAATAGATTTCTTTAACTAGTGGGGGAAATCCTGTCACTTAAGAAGATTATGTAATAATGCTGAATCTAAATTGAGACATCTAAATGAGAATCTCAGCCCCCTGCTTACCATAGTTATATGATCTTTAAAATTGTATTTTCTTATTTTTAGCTGTATCTGAGGATCAAGCCACGGCAGAGGAGCTTGGCTTAAATTATATCGGCTCACGTTCCACCCTACTCGCTGAAAACTACTCCGACTTGAAGAAGTTACTTTTTGGAAGGCGAATGAAGAACCTACTTCTGGTCTTCTGGATGTCAAAGTCAAGCATTCCACTTCAAGCTTTTGGACCTGTCTGTGAAAGACCATATCATGCTAAAGGGTTTTCAACCTATGTCTGGATAATATTCACATGGTCATGCTGTTTCCTTTTCACTGCAGGAATGTATTATGGGACAACATTTGTAATGGAGACTTCTGAACAGTTGTTTTTTTGTAGATGTGTGATTTTCTGAGCAGAATCCATTTGTAAGGGTTTGTAACTGTGGCAGTTGGAAATGTAAAGCTTTTTCTACGTCATGGCAAGCTTATATCCACACAAGATACAGTATATAAAAACTTTGGTTGTGTATTTGACTATTTCCCTTTATCTTCCGTTATCACAAACAATCTTGCTGTGGGTATACAGTGCCTTCAGAAAGTAATTCATACCACTTGACTTATTCCACATTTTGTGTTACAGCCTGAATTCAAAATGGATTAAATGTGTTTCTTTTCTCACCAATCTACACACAATAGCCCATAATGACAAACTGAAAACATGGTTTAGAAATGTTTGCAAATGGATTGAAAATGAAATCCAGAAATATCTAATTAACAAGTATTCACACCCCTGAGTCATTCATTACATGTTAGAATCACCTTTGGCAGCGATTACAGCTGAGTCTTTCTGGATTAATATCTCTCTAAGAGCTTTACACACCTGGGTTGTACAATATTTGCACATTATAATTTTAAAAAATTCTTCAAGCACTGTCAAGTTGGTTGATCATTGTTAGACAGCCATTATCAATTCTTGCCATAGATTTGGAATCCGATTTAAGTCCAACTGTTACTAGGCCACTCGGGGACATTCAATATCATCTTGGTAAGCAACTCCAGTGTATATTTGGCTTTGTATTTTAAGTAATTGTCATGTTGAAAGGTGAATTTGTCTCCCAGCATCTGTTGGAAAGTAGACTCAACCAGGGTTTCCTCTAGGATTTTACCTGTACTTTGCTCTATTCTGTTTTATTTTATCCCAAAAAAACTCCCTAGTCTTTGCTGGTGACAAGCATGCCCATAACATGATGCAGCCACCACCATGCTTGAAAATATGAAGAGTGGTACTCAGTGATATGTTGTTGGATTTCCCTCAAACCTAACAATATTCAGGACATAAAGTTAATTTGTTTGCAGTTTTAGTTTAGTGCCTTATTGCAAACAGGATGCATGTTTTGGAATATTTTTTTTCTGTACAGGCTTTCTTTTTTTCACTCTGCCATTTTAGGTTAGTATTGTGAAGTAACTATAATGTTGTTGAACCATCCTCAGTTTCTCCTATCACAGCCATTAAACTGTTTTAAAGTCACCGTTGACCTCATGGTGAAATCCCTGAGCAGTTTCCTTCCTCTCCGTCAACTGAGTTAGGAAGGACGCCTGAACCTTTTGTAGTGACTGGGTGTATTGATACACCATCCAAAGTGCAATAACTTAACCATGCGCAAAGGGACATTCAATGTCTGTTTTTAACTGTTTTACCAAGTATCATGGGCATTCTTTGTGAGGCATTGGAAATCCTCCCTGGTCTTTGTGGTTGAATCTGTGTTTTAAATTCACTGCTCGACTGAGGTACCTTGCAGATGATTGTATTTGTGGGGTACAGAGATGAGAGTTATTCAAAAATCATGTTAAGCACTCTTGCACATAGTGAGTCCATGCATCTAATGTGACTTGTTAAGCAAAAAAAAGGGTTTGAATACAAGACATTTCAGCTTTTCATTTTTAATTATTAAAATATTTTTTTTAAATACACTGACGTTATGAGGCATTGTGTCACGGGTCTACACACAATCTGTTTTAATCAATTTTAAATTCAAGCTGTATCACAACAATGTGGAAAAGGGTCAAGGGGTGTGAACACTTTCTAAAGACACTGTAGTTCCACCTAGATTTGAAGCTTTGTAATGTTGTTTCAGTTTTCCTATCAATGTTTATTTTCCAATGTTTTTGTAGAACATTTTATGTGTGTGTGTGTGTGTTTAAGTACTGTATGTAGCCTGGCATGCTGTGCTAATAATGTTGAATGCACAAGCTTCAACGGCATTGCTCAACATCACCTCATTCCAAACCTTCATATCTTAAAGAGATGCTCAACGTTGTTCGTGAAAAGGTATCGTCCTGTAGGTTTTTGCGCCAACCATAATCTTGCCCATCCTATTTATAACAATTAGGTGGTTGATAAGCTGACTAGGGTCAGTTTACAACCGCGGTTGGAGTGAAAACCTACAAGAGGGTAGCTCTCCAGGAACAGGGTTGGGCAGCCCTGCACATGGACCAGACAGAATATGACCAGCATTTTTTGGTTACACAACTTTCACGATTAAACCATTATAAATGCGTTTTAAATTATTTTAAATACCTAATTTCAATGTAAATGAAATAGTCATATGAATAGTATGTAGACCCTTAACTATTTATACATGTTTAGCCTATTTATGAAAGTCATTATAAAAGTGTAAACACATTTTATTAATGGCATTGAGTAATTTAAACCAGTGACATTTCAAAAATTTTGCTGTCAGCTAAAACTGCAAAATTCACATGTGTTCTGTGAACAATCGGTGTTGACCATCAAGCCAAATAAGTTCAGCTTTTAAAGAGTCAAAAATATGCAAAAAGATTGTCTTTTGATGTTTCTATGGAAGTCATGATAAAACATGTTTAATATTTACACAACCTTGATGCAATACATACACATACTGCAAACTTGCCACTTGTCTCAACCGAATAGAAGCTAATAATACCTGTAATATTTAATATATCTAAAAGAAAAGTGCTCTGCATGCTTTCTGTACTAAATTTGTATATTTCCTATGACAGTAAACATTTAAGATACTGTAAAGATCAGCTGATACTTAAATAAACAGCATACATCTGTGGTCACCAAGCCCTCTAATGCATCAACACCATGATAAATTGAATCCCGTGTTTCACTACTGCACACCTTAAAGCTCTCCCGGACTAGATTCGGTAACATCTGGCATACACACATACATGCAGAAGCTATTTAAAAAAAAAAAATACAAAGTGCAAAATCGACAACTCCCACTACAATTTTAGT
Source organism: Oncorhynchus masou masou (assembly GCF_036934945.1). Taxonomy (NCBI): domain Eukaryota; kingdom Metazoa; phylum Chordata; class Actinopteri; order Salmoniformes; family Salmonidae; genus Oncorhynchus; species Oncorhynchus masou. Next base: position 2,165,993 of record NC_088215.1, read on the forward strand.
GCTTCAATATGGTATTTAGAAGTTCAGGTACAGTACATTCAATGCTTTAGTTATAATTGCACACAACCCCGTGAAGGATAAGGGATAAAGTCAAGAGTTCAATAAATATTTGTCATTTAGGAGTCCATTTTGTCTGACAAGATAAGCCTGAAGCTATGACACAGTATAAATAGTTTAAACCTGTTTAGGTTACCCATTGCTAACCTGTAGCATTGGGTTCAATGGGTTGACATTACAACAGGGTTACAAAAGCAGTGTCCGCTACCATGAAAAAAAAGCAGTGTCCGCTACCATGAAAAAAAAGCTGTGTCGCTACCATGAAAAAAAGCTGTGTCGCTACCATAAAAAAAAGCCAAGTCGCTACCATGAAAAAAAAGCTGTGTCGCTACCATGGATAGAGCTGACCTGATTCCTCTTTTTCTACATGACAGAGAGGCATGTTTGTTCAATATAATAACATTTCTATCTGAACATTGCACAAAGTTGTGTCCTACTGAACGCGGCCCATATTGAGGCAGTGTATACTTAAGCAATAAGGCCCTTGGGGGTGTGGTATATGGCCAGTATATCATGGCTAAGGGCTGTTCTTGGGCACGACGCAACACAGTGTCTCCTGACCCCTCCTGTCTCAGCCTCCAGTATTTATGCTGCAGTAGTTTGTGTCGGGGGCTAGGGTCAGTTTGTTATATCTGGAGTACTTCTCCTGTTCTATCCGGTGTCCTGTGTGAATTTAAGTATGCTCTCTCTAATTCTCTCTTTCTTTCTCTCTCTCGGAGGACCTGAGCCCTAGGACCATGCCTCAGGACTACCTGAAATGATGACTCCTTGCTGTCCCCAGTCTACCTGGCCGTGCAGCTGCTCCAGTTTCAAGTGTTCTGCCTGTGATTATTATTATTTGACCATGCTGGTCATTTATGAACATTTGTACATCTTGGCCATGTTCTGTTATAATCTCCACCCGGCACAGTCAGAAGAGGACTGGCCACCCCACATAGCCTGGTTCCTCTCTAGGTTTCTTCCTAGATTTTGGCCTTTCTAGAGAGTTTTTCCTAGCCACCGTGCTTCTACACCTGCATTGCTTGCTGTTTGGGGTTTTAGGCTGGGTTTCTGTGTCAGCTGATGTACGAAGGGCTATATAAATATATTTGATTTGATACAGCCCTTAGCTTTGGTACATTGGCCATATACCACAAACCCCTGAGGTGCCTTACTGTTATTATAAATAGGTTACCGAGGTAATTAGAACAGTAAACAAGTAGTTTGGTCTGATATACCAGGGCTTTCAGTCGATCAGCATTCAGGACTCTAACTACCCAGTTTATAATTATTACTAACTTTTCCATGCAGGCACTCCACGGTAGCCGTCTGTCTTACGTTCCCCACGTGCACAGTCACTTGGATGCCCCGACGGAATGATTTGGCGTGGAAGAGAAGGACGATGGCCACCTCAAACTGCCAGCAGATGGTGGGGTTCATCTTCGGGCTGACCATCACCATACCCTATTCAACACATACGCACCAATAAGTACTTTGGGAGATGGGAAAGGAACAACCATTGTGGGACTGGTTTTATAACAACAGTAGAATATATTTTGACTGCATATGATTTGTGAGTTGTTTGTGCATGTACAGGTGAAGTCTGAAATTTACATACACTTAGTTTGGAGTCATTAAAACTAGTTTTTCAACCACTCCACAAATTTCTTGTTAACAAACTATAGTTTTGGAAAGTCGGTTAGGACATCTACTTTGTGCATGACACAAGTAATTTTTTCAACAATTGTTTACAGACAGATTATTTCACTTCTAATTCACTGTATCACAATTCCAGTGGGTCAGAAGTTTACATACAAGTTTACAAATCGACTGTGCCTTTAAATAGCTTGGAAAAGTCCAGAAAATGATGTCACGGCTTTAGAAGCTTCTGATAGGCTTAATTGACATCATTTGAGTCAATTGGAGGTGTACCTGTGGATGCATTTCAAGGCCTACCTACAGTGCCTCTTTGCTTGACATCATGGGAAAATCTAAAGAAATCATCCAAAACCTCAAATTGGAGACCTCCACAAATCTCGTTCATCTTTTGGGAGCAATTTCCAAACACCCGAAGGTACAAACAACAGTATGCAAGTATAAACACCATGGGACCACGCAGTCGTCTTACTACCGCTCAGGAAGGAGATGCGTTTTGTCTCATAGAGATGAACGTACTTTGGTGCGAAAAGTGCAAATTAATCCCAGAACAACAGCAAAGGATCTTGTGAAGATAAGGGAGGAACAGATACAAAAGTATCAATATCCACAGTAAAACAAGTCCTATATCGACATAACCGGAAAGGCTGCTCAGCAAGGAATAAGTTACTGCTCCAAAACCGTCATAAAAAAGCCACACTACGGTTTGCAACTGCACATGGGGACAAAGATCGTACTTTTTGGAGAAATTTCCTCTGGTCTGATGAAACAAAAAAAGAAATGTTTGGCCAAAATTACCATCGTTATATTGGGAGGAAAATGTGTGAGGCTTGCAAGCCGGAGAACACCATCCCAACAATGAAGCACAGGGGTGTCAGCATCATGTTGTGGGGGTGCTTTTGCTGCAGGAGGGACTGGTTCACTTGCATCATGAGTCAGGAAAATTATGTGAATATATTGAAGCAACATCTCAAGACATCAGTCAGGAAGTTAAAGCTTGGTCGCAAATGGGTCTTCAAAATGTACAATGACCCCAAGCATACTTCCAAAGTTGTGGCAAAATAGCTTAAGGACAACAAAATCAAGGTATTAGAGTGGCCATCACAAAGCCCTGACCTCAATCCCATACAAAATGTGTGGGCAGAACTGAAAAAGCATGTGTTAGCAAAGAGGCCTACAAACCTGACTCGGTTACACCAGCTCTGTAGGAGGAATGGGCCAAAATTCACCCAACCCTATTGTGGGAAGCTTGTGGAAGGCTACCTGAAATGTTTGATCCAAGTTAAACAATTTAAAGGCAATGCTACCAAAAACTAATCGAGTGTATGTAAACTTCTGACCCACTGGGAATGTGATGAAAGAAACAAAAGCTGAAATAAATAATTCTCTCTACCATAATTCTGACATTTCACATTATTAAAATGAAGTGGTGATCCTAACTGACCTAAGACAGGGAATTCTTACTAAGATTAAATCGTGAGAAACTGAGTTTAAATTTTATTATATTGTGTTATGAGTGTGCATGGACATTGTGTCACATTGTTCAAGGACAAAAATAGGTTTTCACTGAAAGCTATCAATTTTAGAATTACTTTATTTCTAGAATAGATTTATATTTCCCATGAGGCAACTTCTTGTCTGGAGTGCTTCAAAAAGAAACAAACATAGTTGGCTACACAGACCTCCTACCTATACTTGAGGTTTCACATGTAACACACAAAACATAGGACAGATGACAGTATCATAACCATGAGCATTTTGTGCAGTCATCCTGTTTCCAATTGTGACCCTGCAATGTTCAGTCATATTAAGGGATGTGATTGGCAGAACATAGAAAATGGGGAGGAAAGTACAGTATCTTATAGATAAATATCATGAAAATTCACATGCAGTGCGGTTGTGTTGTGGCTGAACCCTCTGACCTTGCGGAGCAGCGAGCGGTCAAAGTAGCCGAGGGCCAGTGTGGCGGCTTGGCCGGCTCTCAGCACCCTGCATGCCGAGCGGTTCCTATGGATGCTGCCCACCTTCAGCCTCAGGAAACGACCCTCGTCCGTAGGGCCAACCACCAACCTCTCCCCCTCGCGACACACCCCACTGTCCGCGGGTCAACGGGAGGAAAAACATTATGATATGTCAAAGTGGGAACTCTCCAGGGCAAATTATTTTTAACAGCAATTCAGGGTTACACAGTTTGCAGTACATTGACTTCTATTGTTTTTTGATTTGCTAAAAGCTTAACTGAGCAAATCCTCTGATAGGATCTTAAAACAAAGCTCAACAAAGTCCCTATAGATGGGATTTGTGCAACAAATGCTAAAACATTAGCACTTGGAAACAGTGCCAGGGAAACTAAATTAAAGCAGGATTGCTCTCAGACCTTGTCCATAGACAGCTTACAGGGTAAGGAGACCAATATGTAATTTTGTAATTTGGGTGAACAATCCCTAGAACAGTGCTAAGTAAATCCATTATCATTCCATTTATGAGTATCAATATGACATATGGCCAACTGACTTGTAGAGAGTTCCTCCCACCACTGTCCCCACATCTGGCACGGTATAGATCTCATCTACCTATATTCACAAGCAGAGGAATGAGGAGGTATATTTTGCTAGCATTGATACAGAATATTGGGCGTGAATCTGAATGTGTGAAAGTGCATGTTCACATCTCGTATGTGTGCAATGCATGTGTGGGTGTATGTTTTGTTATGCGTGTGCATGAATGCATGTATGCGTTTGGATGGGTGTGGTGTGTTTGTAAAGAGTGTGTGTATGTGTGTAATATATTCGTTGTTTCTGCACAAATGTGTGTATGTGTATTATTGTGTTAGTTGTGAGTGTGCATGGACACACACAATGTCCATGCACACACATAATTCACACAATAATTGTATACGTTAATGTGTCTGGGTGTGTGTGTGCATACGCAGGTGTAGTACCTGGAACTCAGTGAGTTGCTGCATGAGCTCCTCCTGCTCCTTGCTGTTGCTGAGAGGCGGCAGGATGTTGAAGAAGACCTTAAGCAGGGCCAGACTCTCTCCAGACACGCTGGACAGGGTGAAGATGGGTGTGATGCTACAGCACAAAGAGACAACGTGGGGGACACACCAGGGTTGAACAATCAAGCACAGACTATACATGTAGCGAAAGTGGGCATGAGGTGACTTTTACGACCAGAATATAACCTATGCATAACGTCAAAAAATTTGTCGTAATTATGTAATTTTGTGTAAAGAAATTGGCTTGGGTGATCGTAACGCCATTCTCTGGATGTCAACTGGTTTTCTTGTTGGGGAGACATCCGATACATCAAATCATAAAGATGTCATATTTTGGATGTTATCTGGTCAGATAACCAAATAACAACCAGATCTATTTTTATGGTTGTTCAAAAGAAGTCTAAAAAACTTCTCACCTGGTTATCTGACTTCCATAAAATTGAGTTATTATGATGTTCCATGCCAAATTCTGCCCACTAAGTTAGTTAGACCCTTGATATTTAAATGAGACTTAGGTCAAATAACCAGGGCTGGGAATTGACAGGGACCTCACGATACAATACTATCATGATACTTTAGTGCTGATACGATATGTTTTAAAATTCTCACAATTCTACATGTATTGCAATTCGATACAGCACTTTTATTGTGATTCGATGTTCCAAACATATTGCTTACCATATATCTGCTGCAGAGGGACAATCGAGAGCCATGAGAAAACAAGTTTTGATCAGTCATGGAAATAAAAGTGTAGAAAACAAATTGGCTCCCTATTTAAAAAGATGGAGAACAAGCTATGAAGGAAACATACTGGAGTTTTGGTGCAGCTATCGCAAAAATAATATTGCGATATTGTCAAAACGATACAATATATCGTCAAAAATATTTAACTGTATTGATTTTTTCCCCCACCAATACAAACAACGTTGCCGCTTGCTAAGTCAATTTCTTTCTAGTCACCCTGGACGAAGGCCTATGTGGTGTATATTGGGTTGTGAATCTCAATTCCAGTTTCCTTCTAGGTCTTTTCTCCTTTTCAGCAGATACCTGGAGGACTGAGCGAACTGCTGGGCGGCTGTGACGGCGTCGTCTGGGCTGGCCACCACCATCGGCACTTTGTTACAGCCGGGCAGCATGAGGACATGCTCCAGCTGGCGTACTGTGCGCTCCACTGTTCCTTTGGCACACAAGTCCACCTTGCTGACCACGATAAAGATGGGCACCTTAAGTGCCATGGCCAGGCCCAGGTGCTCGCGGGTGGTGCCAGCTAAGAGGGAGGAAATATTATCTGGTTGGGTCAGTGGTAGGGTCTGACCCAACCAGTAATTTACCAAAGTTACCAGACTTCAGAAATGTTGGTAATTTACTGATTATTTTGGAAATCTAAGGAAACTTTGGTAATTTATACTTGAGTAAAAATGATGTCCATGAATTTCTTGTAAATAGACCATGTGGTTCAGGAGAAGATTCATGGAAAAACATCTAATCAACAATGACCTCATTTGCAATTAACGGCCACTTTGTAACCCTAGTCAGTGGTCACATAAGTAGTTAAACGCACATCACTTTTCATGGCTTGCTGGACCAAACAAATCTTGTAGAAGTTAACAAGGCCCGCATAATCTACACTGTTATTATAGCTATATGATCTGGCTTACCTATGCCTGTGTTGGCGCTGACCACCAGCATGGCGAAGTCTGGGCAGTAGCTGGTGAGGCCAAAAATTGTGGTTTTCAGGTACTTGTGGTGGTCGGCCATGTCAATGAAGGTGATCATCTTAGAAGAGCTCTCGCAAATCTCCTCGGCTGTACGGGAGTCACTGTAGTTCACCACCTTCAAAATCCACATGAGAGGAAGTTCAATTAACTTGTGTGTTGTTACACTGTTTTTATGGGTTAGGCCAGGCAAAGTTGAATTACTCTGCCTCACTTTTCTCCACACCAAAAAAAAACAACAATTCAGATGTGTTATTCTTTGTCGAATGTATGCGGCTATTTGTTTATAATGCACTGTCCGCTCTCCCTTGAGGCTTTCCTAAATTGATGCCCAACAGACCAACCAGCCTCAAATCACGCGCTCGGGTCATGTTCGAGCCTCGGATTGGTCAGTGAAACACACATGCTCGCACCTGCAGGCGACGTGCAGATGTTTCATTTCTGGCCAGAGATCAGGGCATTCATCAGCAAAGACGCAGTGCAAGTATTTTGGACAACCAAATTTAAGTCAAAATGATTGATGAAATCAAAGTTTGTCAGCTGTATGGTGATTTGAAATTCATAACTACTGGTATTACCAGTAGCAGTAGGCCAACTGATAACACCACAACGGAAAGCGTTTGAAGTGATGACACGCAGCCGAGAACAGCTAGCATGTCCAGCAAAGTACATCGCCAGTGGCACGCACACACTTCGTGCAGATCAGCAGGCGGGGGCTTTTTGTGGCAGCCAGATGAGACAATCGAAGGAGGATGCGGTGAGCAAAGTTACTGGGCTCGAATTTAGTCACGCTTGCTCTATATAGATTGATGCTTCTAATTGTGCATGTTATAAACCAATTTTTTATTTTTTGATGATTAAAGCTGGATGGCTGGATATATGTATTTTTTTCCCAATGCTACATTAATTTGGCAGACCTAATTTGATTGACCCTCCTCTATGAGAGGCCTAATCATAATTGTATGACTATTCTGTTAATGCCAATGCTATAGAGATGCATTTCTCTCACGTCACCCCGCTCCTCCGCTCTCTCCACTGGCTTCCAGTTGAAGCTCGCATCCGCTACAAGACCATGGTGCTTGCCTACGGAGCTGTGAGGGGAACGGCACCACAGTACCTCCAGGCTCTGATCAGGCCCTACACCCAAACAAGGGCACTGCGTTCATCCACCTCTGGCCTGCTCGCCTCCCTACCACTGAGGAAGTACAGTTCCCGCTCAGCCCAGTCAAAACTGTTCGCTGCTCTGGCCCCCCAATGGTGGAACAAACTCCCTCACGACGCCAGGACAGCGGAGTCAATCACCACCTTCCGGAGACACCTGAAACCCCACCTCTGCAAGGAATACCTAGGATAGGATAAGTAATCCTTCTCACCCCCCCTTAAATGATTTAGATGCACTATTGTAAAGTGTCTGTTCCACTGGATGTCAGAAGGTGAATTCACCAATTTGTAAGTCGCTCTGGATAAGAGCGTCTGCTAAATGACTTAAATGTAAATGTAAATGTATTCAGGTAATGAACTCATTATTATGCATCAACATTTTAATTTGATTACAATGATTTATTGTCAATCATTCTTGAATTTGTTAGGCTATACAATTAAGTAGATTAAAACATTCATACATTACTTTTTTAATATAATTTTTGAATATGATAGAATATTGCATTCCATTATACATCCTTTGTGAATAATGTTCATTAATGTTAATATGTGTATTAATAATAATAATCTGAAAATCAGTGTCATGACTCCCGCCGAAGTTGGCTCCCCCGCCTGTTCGGGCGGCGCTCGGCGGTCGTCGTCACCGGCCTACTAGCCGCCACTGATCCCTTTTCCCTGTTCTGTTAGTTTTGTCTTATGAGTTGCACCTGTTTCCGATTTGTGTTTCTTGATTTGTTTCCCTATTTAAGATTGTGGAACCCGCCCTTTGTTGTGCGGGATTATTTTTGTGTTTACGGTTGTGTTGTTGCGCTCCGGACCGTGTTTACCCTGTGTTTGGGTTGGTCAGCGTTTGCGCCCTGTGTTTTGGGCATTACCATTTTTGGTGCCGGAATAAAGTGCATTTTCCCCCTGGAACTCTCTGCACCTGATTCCTACCTACACACCTAGTCAGCCGTGACAATCAGTCTGAAATGTAATATTTTGCCTATTGTCCATGTCCATATAGCCGAGGACAATGTGGTAAAGTACTGTTATTCCTTATCCACCTAATGATAATTATTATTTTTTTATTTAAAAAATGGATCTCGCTCACCTCACTTTTCTGGGGGGGAAAATCCATTAAACAGTGAATCAATTTTGTCTGTCCTTAGTAACAAAAGGGAGATGTTCAAAACATTTGTGTGCTGTTACACAGTTTGTGTTATTACTTTTTTGTTATATCAGTGTAGTTTTTGAGGAATACATTTTTTTTATGTCCTTGCTCAAAGGAGGGGAAACTCATGCATGTTTATCCTTCCTTCTGTATCTTGTCACCTATAAGACGCAGTTAGCCACCTCCCCTTTGCTATTGAAGCCCAAAATCTCAAAGCTGATGCTTGATGTCCTGCCGGTTTGGATCTCATGAAGGTGTCTGAAGAGGTTGAGGCGTGCCCGGCCTCGCCCGTTGTCCAGCTCGCCTTGAGTCAGCACGCCCAACAGCATTTCCCAGTACCGCCACACGCAGGTCCAAGAACTGCTCTCATACACACACAAGAGACACAGCAGTGAAATTACAGCAGATCGGCGTGGCAGAAATCCTTCATTGTATGTACAGCTTACCATTGACCATTCATATAATTGAGTGCAAAACAAGTCACTCTTCTTTCGCATTTTAATGCTTAATTGATAGACAGAAAATAAAGAATGGGAGACAGGGAAAAGTGATTTGAACCACAGACTCTGGGGAGCGTCGCATATGTGCAAGGAGCCAGGAGTGTTAGAACTGTCCCTAAAATAAGACAAGGTGCTGTTTATCCCAGCTGTTGGTCACCTGGAACATTTCGGACAAAAACCTCCTTTTCCGGCAGTTTCTTTCTGAGTCGTAATCCACCTCTCTTTCCCGTAGAAGTGTGATGTCAGCACCAACCCTGATGAGGCAGAGATATCACATTTATCACCTGTTAAATACAGTAACAATGGCAAACTGTCAAATTAGACATTTATAAACTAGTTTCTTCAAGAATCAATGGGTATAATTGAAATGACCATTAGGCAGAAGAAAATACCGCAGATTGTGCCTTTGGTGACATTTGCATATGAGGTAGTGACATACTTCTCTGCCATCCTCCGTAGGGTCTTCAGCGAGGCTCTCATGTCTCCCTCTGACAGTCCAACAAGCAGACTATTGTCTTCCACCCCAATCTGATACACTGCCTCGCCCCGTCCCTCTTGAAGACGCCATTTTAGCTGGGTGGCCAGGTGTTCAAATCGTTATTGTGTGGGGTTCACCAACTTCAGCTGCAGTGAAGTTAGAGCACGGGACAGCACTTCACCACCAAGAAGTGTCCAACAAGTGAACCACGTGTTTGAGAGTGTGCATGCATATACATGGATGTGTTTTCACTTTTGATTACTAGCTACAGGTGAAAGGGAAGATGGCATGCAAAAATAAAGAAATGTATACTAGTACCTTATATTCAATGTTTCCTTCTTCAGCCTGAGAGAAACAGAGGGAAGGACATGTTTTGAAAAGGTGTGTCTATACTGTATTTTGTATTTTGACAGACAAGCACACACCCCTGTTGACTAATGTACTTCTGAATAAAAACTACCCACACCACAGCAAGCTATCACTACAGTATTTTACATCTATGCACCACCAGGGAAGCAATTTATCTTGCAACAACATGGAGCTGTCAAGCTTCTCTCTTTCAGATAGTCGATACAACATTGTACCCCAGGTCATCTTATAGGTTTCATTACATACAGTCGAGAAGAACTACTGAATATAAGATCAGCGTCAACTCACCATCAGTACGACCAAGAATATAACTTTCGTGAAGCGGATCCTGTGTTCTGCCTTTCAACCAGGACAACGGAATGGATCCCAGCCGGCGACCCAAAAAAACGACTTCGTAAAAGAGGGAAACGAGGCGGTTTTCTGGTCAGACTCCGGAGACGGGCACATCGTGCACCACTCCCTAGCATTCTTCTCGCCAATGTTCATTCTCTCGACAACATAGTTGATGAAAATTCGAGCAAGGGTAGCATTCCAGAGGGACATCAGAGACTGTAACGTTCTTTGCTTCACGGAAACATGGCTCACTGGAGAGACGCTATCGGAGGCGGTGCAGCTAGCGGGTTTCTCCACGCATCGCGCCGACAGAAACAAACATCTTTCTGGTAAGAAGAGGGGCGGGGGCGTATGCCTTATGGCTAACGAGACGTGGTGTGATCACAGAAACATACAGGAACTCAAATCCTTCTGTTCACCTGATTTAGAATTCCTCACAATCAAATGCAGACCGCATTATCTACCAAGAGAATTCTCTTCGATTATAATCACAGCCGTATATATTCCCCCCCAAGCAGACACATCGATGGCTCTGAACTAACTTTATTTGACTCTTTGCAAACTGGAATCCATACATCCTGAGGCTGCATTCATTGTAGCTGGAGATTTTAACAAGGCTAATCTGAAAACAAGACTCCCTAAATTGTATCAGCATATCGATTGCGCTACCAGGGCTGGCAAAACCTTGGATCATTGTTATTCTAACTTCCGCGACGCATATAAGGCCCTCCCCCGCCCTCCTTTCGGAAAAGCTGACCACGACACCATTTTGCTGATCCCTGCCTACAGACAGAAACTAAAACAAGAAGCTCCCACGCTGAGGTCTGTTCAACGCTGGTCCGACCAAGCTGATTCCACACTCCAAGACTGCTTCCATCACGTGGACTGGGACATGTTTCGTATTGCGTCAGACAACAACATTGACAAATACGCTGATTCGGTGTGCGAGTTCATTAGAACGTGCGTTGAAGATGTCGTTCCCATAGCAACGATTAAAAGATTCCCTAAGCAGAAACCGTGGATTGATGGCAGCACTCGCTTGAAACTGAAAGCGCGAACCACTGCTTTTAATCAGGGCAAGGTGACTGGTAACATGACCGAATACAAACAGTGCAGCTATTCCCTCCGCAAGGCTATCAAATGAGCTAAGCGTCAGTATAGAGACAAAGTAGAATCTCAATTCAACGGCTCAGACACAAGAGGTATGTGGCAGGGTCTACAGTCAATCATGGACTACAAGAAGAAAACCAGCCCAGTCACGGACCAGGATGTCTTGCTCCCAGGCAGACTAAATAACTTTTTTGCCCGCTTTGAGGACAATACAGTGCCACTGACACGGCCTGCAACGAAAACATGCGGTCTCTCCTTCACTGCAGCCGAGGTGAGTAAAACATTTTAACGTGTTAACCCTCGCAAGGCTGCAGGCCCAGACGGCATCCCCAGCCGCGCCCTCAGAGCATGCGCAGACCAGCTGGCTGGTGTGTTTACGGACATATTCAATCAATCCCTATACCAGTCTGCTGTTCCCACATGCTTCAAGAGGGCCACCACTGTTCCTGTTCCCAAGAAAGCTAAGGTAACTGAGCTTAACGACTACCGCCCCGTAGCACTCACTTCCGTCATCATGAAGTGCTTTGAGAGACTAGTCAAGGACCATATCACCTCCACCCTACCTGACACCCTAGACCCACTCCAATTTGCTTACCGCCCAAATAGGTCCACAGACGATGCAATCTCAACCACACTGCACACTGCCCTAACCCATCTGGACAAGAGGAATACCTATGTGAGAATGCTGTTCATCGACTACAGCTCGGCATTTAACACCATAGTACCCTCCAAGCTCGTCATCAAGCTCGAGACCCTGGGTCTCGACCCCGCCCTGTGCAACTGGATACTGGACTTCCTGATGGGCCGCCCCCAGGTGGTGAGGGTAGGCAACAACATCTCCACCCCGCTGATCCTCAACACTGGGGCCCCACAAGGGTGCGTTCTGAGCCCTCTCCTGTACTCCCTGTTCACCCACGACTGCGCGGCCACGCACGCCTCCAACTCAATCATCAAGTTTGTGGACGACACAACAGTGGTAGGCTTGATTACCAACAACGACGAGACGGCCTACAGGGAGGAGGTGAGGGCACTCGGAGTGTGGTGTCAGGACAATAACCTCACACTCAACGTCAACAAAACTAAGGAGATGATTGTGGACTTCAGGAAACAGCAGAGGGAACACCCCCCTATCCACATCGATGGAACAGTAGTGGAGAGGGTAGTAAGTTTTACGTTCCTCGGCATACACACCACAGACAAACTGAATTGGTCCACTCACACAGACAGCATCGTGAAGAAGGCGCAGCAGCGCCTCTTCAACCTCAGGAGGCTGAAGAAATTTGGCTTGTCACCAAAAGCACTCACAAACTTCTACAGATGCACAATCGAGAGCATCCTGGCGGGCTGTATCACCGGCTGGTACGGCAACTGCTCCGCCCACAACCGTAAGGCTCTCCAGAGGGTAGTGAGGTCTGCACAACGTATCACCGGGGGCAAACTCCGTGCCCTCCAGGACACCTACACCACCCGATGTTACAGGAAGGCCATAAAGATCATCAAGGACAACACCCACCTGAGCCACTGCCTGTTCACCCCGCTATCATCCAGAAGGCGAGGTCAGTACAGGTGCATCAAAGTTGGGACCGAGAGACTGAAAAACACCTTCTATCTCAAGTCCATCAGACTTTTAAACAGCAACCACTAACATTGAGTGGCTGCTGCCAACACACTGACTCAACTCCAGCCACTTTAATAATGGGAATTGATGGGAAAGGATGTAAAATATATCACTAGCCACTTTAAACAATGCTACCTAATATAATGTTTGCATACCCTACATCATTCATCTCATATGTATACGTATATACTGTACTCTATCATCTACTGCATCCTTATGTAATACATGTATCACTAGCCACTTTAACTATGCCACTTTGTTTACATACTCATCTCATATGTATATACTGTACTCGATACCATCTTCTGTATCTTGCCTATGCTGCTCTGCACCATCACTCATTCATATCTTTATGTACATATTCTTTATCCCCTTACACTGTGTATAAGAAATTAGTTTTGGAATTGTTAGTTAGATTACTTGTTGGTTATTACTGCATTGTCGGAACTGGAAGCACAAGCATTTCGCAACACTCGCATTAACAAACTGCTAACCATGTGTATGTGACAAATAAAATTTGATTTGATTTGATTTGAATAATAAGTCAAGTAACTGATTTTATTTAGATACATTGAGAGGAAAATAAGTAAAATTATTTCTAAATTTCCATTGGCCAAAGTAATATGGGGTGGTGATTTTAATACAGTATTACAAGATAATCTAGATATATGGCCTCCTAAGGATATAAATTCTGTTTGTGAGATAAGGAATATATGTCTACGGTTAGGTGTTCTAGATATTTGGAGACATAAGAACCCAGATAAGATTATGTTTACATGGAGTACCAAAGATGTGTCTATACAATCCCGTATTGATTTCTGGCTGATATCTGATGATATGGCTGACAAGTTTGAAACAGTCTCGATTGAACCATCAATTTGAACAGACCACAAAAGGATCTCAATAAAGATAAATATGCATGGTTTGTCAACAAAAAAGTTAATAAAGGTTACTGAAAAACAAATAAGACTTTACTAGAGAATTTTTATTATATCTTTATTTAACTAGGCAAGTCAGTTAAGAACAAATTCTTATTTTCAATGACGGCCTAGGAACAGTGGGTTAACTGCCTGTTCAAGGGCAGATTTTTACCTTGTCAGCTCGGGGATTTGAACTTGCAACCTTCCGGTTAGTAGTCCAACTCTCTAACCACTAGGCTACCCTGCTACCCTAGAATAAAGTATTTAAGAAGGAAGTAGCAGGAATTATTGATAAATACTGGAATTGTGCCTGTGTTATGAATACGTTTGGAAGTTACTGGGAGCTAATGAAATTTGATATATGGCTTTTGGCTATTTCAATGGGGAAAGAAATTGCACATGCCAAGAGAGAGAAAGAATATGACATCATAAAGGGAATAATGGATTATACTAAAAAAAACTGAACTAACAAATCAGGAGTTACTGGAGCTATCATCATTGCAAATGCAGGTAGACTGTATCTACAAGGAAAAGGCCCGGGGAGCGTTTGTAAGATCGAGATGAAAATGGATGGAAGAGGGAGTGAAAAATACAAAATATTTTTTTAATTTAGAAAAAAGGGCAGATGAAAAGACTTCCATATGTAAATGAATGATTAATAATACTTCCAATGAAAATCCTAAAGAAATCTCAGCATGTTGCCCAGTTTCATCAGAATCTGTATACATCAGCCCAGTCAACTTCCAATATGGATCTTTTCTTAGGCAATGTAGCAAACATTGTTAGGAAGATAGATAATGATTTCAAGGATTTTTGTGATGATGAGTTATCTGAAATTGAGATAAAAAAAACTGTATTAAAAGCCTTAAGGACTGGAAATTACGGTTTAATAGGCATGTTTTATAAAGCATGACTTTATAAAACATAAACAAGCTCTAAATCATGTTTGATGCACTCTAGATGTCCAATTTTTGATGTGCTGTCTATTTGAGATGAAATGAACATTGTGGACAGTTTTCAGCAAGTTGCAACATTGAAATACATTTTTTTCCATAAACAAGCTCTAAATCATGTTTGATGCACTCTGCATGTCCAATTTCTGCTGTGCTGTCAATTTGAGATGGAATGAACATTGTGGACAGTTTTCAGCAAGTTGCAACATTGAAATACAGAAAAATGTGTTTTCCATAAACAAGCTCTCAATCATGTTTGATGCACTCTGTATGTCCAATTTTTGCTGTGCTGTCTATTTGAGATGAAATGAACATTGTGGGCAGTTTTCAGCAAGTTGAAACATTGAAAAATACAAAACAATTTTTTTTCCATTAACAAGCTCTCAATCATGTTTGATGCACTCTGGATGTCGAATTTTTGCTATGCTGTCTATTTTAGATGGAATGAACATTGTGGACAGTTTTCATCAAGTTGAAACATTGAAAATTACACAAAAAATAAATAATCCATAAACAAGCTCTAAATCATGTTTGATGCACTCTGGATGTCCAATTTTTGCTGTGCTGTCTATTTGAGATGAAATGGACATTGTGGACAGTTTTCAGCAAGTTGAAACATTGAAAAATCCAGAAAAACGTGTTTTCCATAAACAAGCTCTAAATCATTTTTGATGCACTCTGGATGTCCAATTTTTGCTGTGCTGTCTATTTGAGATGAAATGAACATTGTGGACAGTTTTCAGCAAGTTGCAACATTGAAATACATTTTTTTTCCATAAACAAGCTCTAAATCATGTTTGATGCACTCTGGATGTCCAATGTTTGCTGTGCTGTCCATTTGAGATGAAATGAACATTGTGGACAGTTTTCAGCAAGTTGCAACATTGAAATACATTTTTTTTCCATAAACAAGCTCTAAATCATGTTTGATGCACTCTGGATCGCCAATTTTTGCTGTGCTGTCTATTTG
Source organism: Oncorhynchus masou masou (assembly GCF_036934945.1). Taxonomy (NCBI): domain Eukaryota; kingdom Metazoa; phylum Chordata; class Actinopteri; order Salmoniformes; family Salmonidae; genus Oncorhynchus; species Oncorhynchus masou. The sequence continues at coordinate 2,181,966 of NC_088215.1, forward strand.
TGATGAAATGAACATTGTGGACAGTTTTCAGCAAGTTGCAACATTGAAATTTAAAAAAACGTTATTTTCCATAAAGAAGCTCTAAATCACGTTTGATGCACTCTGGATGTCCAATTTCTGCTGTGCTGTCAATTTGAGATGAAATGAACATTGTGGACAGTTTTCAGCAAGTTGCAACATTGAAATACAGATAATCGTTTTGTTTTCCATAAACAAGCTCTAAATCATGTTTGATGCACTCTGGATGTCCAATGTTTGCTGTGCTGTCTATTTGAGATGAAATGAACATTGTGGACAGATTTCATCAAGTTGAAACATTGAAAAATACAAAAAAAAATAATAATCCATAAACAAGCTCTAAATCATGTTTGATGCACTCTGGATGTCGAATTTTTGCTATGCTGTCTATTTTAGATGGAATGAACATTGTGGACAGATTTCAGCAAGTTGCAACATTGAACTACATTTTCTTTCCATAAACAAGCTCTAAATCATGTTTGATGCACTCTGGATCGCCAATTTTTGCTTTGCTGTCTATTTGTGATGAAATGAACATTGTGGACTGTTTTCAGCAAGTTGCAACATTGAAATAAAAAAAACCCGTTGTTTTCCATAAAGAAGCTCTAAATCACGTTTGATGCACTCTGGATGTCCAATTTCTGCTGTGCTGTCAATTTGAGATGAAATGAACATTGTGGACAGTTTTCAGCAAGTTGAAACATTGAAAAATACAGAAAAACGTGTTTTCCATAAACAAGCTCTAAATCATTTTTGATGCACTCTGGATGTCCAATTTTTGCTGAGCTGTCTATTTGAGATGAAATGAACAGCGTGGACAGTTTTCAGCAAGTTGCAACATTGAAATAAAAAAAACCACGTTATTTTCCATAAAGAAGCTCTAAATCACGTTTGATGCACTCTGGATGTCCAATTTCTGCTGTACTGTCAATTTGAGATGAAATGAACATTGTGGACAGTTTTCAGCAAGTTGCAACATTGAAATGCAGATTTTTTTTCTTTCTTCATAAACAAGCTCTAAATCATGTTTGATGCACTCTGGATGTCCAATTTTTGCTGTGCTGTCTATTTGAGATGAAATGAACATTGTGGACAGTTTTCAGCAAGTTGCAACATTGAAATACATTTTTTTTCCATAAACAAGCTCTAAATCATGTTTGATGCACTCTGGATGTCCAATGTTTGCTGTGCTGTCTATTTGAGATGAAATGAACATTGTGGACAGTTTTCAGCAAGTTGCAACATTGAAATACATTTTTTTCCATAAACAAGCTCTAAATCATGTTTGATGCACTCTGGATCGCCAATTTTTGCTGTGCTGTCTATTTGTGATGAAATGAACATTGTGGACTGTTTTCAGCAAGTTGCAACATTGAAATAAAAAAACAACGTTATTTTCCATGAAGAAGCTATAAATCACGTTTGATGCACTCTGGATGTCCAATTTCTGCTGTGCTGTCAATTTGAGATGAAATGAACATTGTGGACAGTTTTCAGCAAGTTGCAACATTGAAATACAGAAAATTGTTTTTTTTCCATAAACAAGCTCTAAATCATGTTTGATGCACTCTGGATGTCCAATGTTTGCTGTGCTGTCTATTTGAGATGAAATGAACATTGTGGACAGTTTTCAGAAAGTTGAAACATTGAAAAATACAACAAAAATAATAATAATCCATAAACAAGCTCTAAATCATTTTTGATGCACTCTGGATGTCCAATTTTTGCTGAGCTGTCTATTTGAGATGAAATGAACAGCGTGGACAGTTTTCAGCAAGTTGCAACATTGAAATAAAAAAACCCACGTTATTTTCCATAAAGAAGCTCTAAATCACGTTTGATGCACTCTGGATGTCCAATTTCTGCTGTACTGTCAATTTGAGATGAAATGAACATTGTGGACAGTTTTCAGCAAATTGCAACATTGAAATGCAGATTTTTTTTCTTTCTTCATAAACAAGCTCTAAATCATGTTTGATGCACTCTGGATGTCCAATTTTTGCTGTGCTGTCTATTTGAGATGAAATGAACATTGTGGACAGTTTTCAGCAAGTTGAAACATTGAAATACATTTTTTTTCCATAAACAAGCTCTAAATCATGTTTGATGCACTCTGGATGTCCAATGTTTGCTGAGCTGTCTATTTGAGATGAAATGAACATTGTGGACAGTTTTCAGCAAGTTGCAACATTGAAATACATTTTTTTTCCATAAACAAGCTCTAAATCACGTTTGATGCACTCTGGATGTCCAATTTCTGCTGTACTGTCAATTTGAGATGAAATGAACATTGTGGACAGTTTTCAGCAAGTTGCAACATTGAAATGCAGATTTTTTTTCTTTCTTCATAAACAAGCTCTAAATCATGTTTGATGCACTCTGGATGTCCAATTTTTGCTGTGCTGTCTATTTGAGATGAAATGAACATTGTGGACAGTTTTCAGCAAGTTGCAACATTGAAATACATTTTTTTTCCATAAACAAGCTCTAAATCATGTTTGATGCACTCTGGATGTCCAATGTTTGCTGTGCTGTCTATTTGAGATGAAATGAACATTGTGGACAGTTTTCAGCAAGTTGCAACATTGAAATACATTTTTTTTCCATAAACAAGCTCTAAATCATGTTTGATGCACTCTGGATCGCCAATTTTTGCTGTGCTGTCTATTTGTGATGAAATGAACATTGTGGACTGTTTTCAGCAAGTTGCAACATTGAAATAAAAAAACAACGTTATTTTCCATGAAGAAGCTCTAAATTACGTTTGATGCACTCTGGATGTCCAATTTCTGCTGTGCTGTCAATTTGAGATGAAATTAACATTGTGGACAGTTTTCAGCAAGTTGCAACATTGAAATACAGAAAATTGTTTTTTTTCCATAAACAAGCTCTAAATCATGTTTGATGCACTCTGGATGTCCAATGTTTGCTGTGCTGTCTATTTGAGATGAAATGAACATTGTGGACAGTTTTCAGAAAGTTGAAACATTGAAAAATACAACAAAAATAATAATAATCCATAAACAAGCTCTAAATCATTGTTGATGCACTCTGGATGTCCAATTTTTGCTGAGCTGTCTATTTGAGATGAAATGAACAGCGTGGACAGTTTTCAGCAAGTTGCAACATTGAAATAAAAAAAACCACGTTATTTTCCATAAAGAAGCTCTAAATCACGTTTGATGCACTCTGGATGTCCAATTTCTGCTGTACTGTCAATTTGAGATGAAATTAACATTGTGGACAGTTTTCAGCAAGTTGAAACATTGAAAAATACAGAAAAACGTGTTTTCCATAAACAAGCTCTAAATCATTTTTGATGCACTCTGGATGTCCAATTTTTGCTGAGCTGTCTATTTGAGATGAAATGAACAGCGTGGACAGTTTTCAGCAAGTTGCAACATTGAAATACATTTTTTTCCATAAACAAGCTCTAAATCATGTTTGATGCACTCTGGATCGCCAATTTTTGCTGTGCTGTCTATTTGTGATGAAATGAACATTGTGGACAGTTTTCAGCAAGTTGCAACATTGAAATACATTTTTTTTCCATAAACAAGCTCTAAATCATGTTTGATGCACTCTGGATGTCCAATGTTTGCTGTGCTGTCTATTTGAGATGAAATGAACATTGTGGACAGTTTTCAGCAAGTTGCAACATTGAAATAAAAAAAACCACGTTATTTTCCATAAAGAAGCTCTAAATCACGTTTGATGCACTCTGGATGTCCAATTTCTGCTGTACTGTCAATTTGAGATGAAATGAACATTGTGGACAGTTTTCAGCAAGTTGCAACATTGAAATGCAGATTTTTTTTCTTTCTTCATAAACAAGCTCTAAATCATGTTTGATGCACTCTGGATGTCCAATTTTTGCTGTGCTGTCTATTTGAGATGAAATGAACATTGTGGACAGTTTTCAGCAAGTTGCAACATTGAAATTACATTTTTTTCCATAAACAAGCTCTAAATCATGTTTGATGCACTCCTGGATGTCCAATGTTTGCTGTGCTGTCTATTTGAGATGAAATGAACATTGTGGACAGTTTTCAGCAAGTTGCAACATTGAAATACATTTTTTTCCATAAACAAGCTCTAAATCATGTTTGATGCACTCTGGATCGCCAATTTTTGCTGTGCTGTCTATTTGTGATGAAATGAACATTGTGGACTGTTTTCAGCAAGTTGCAACATTGAAATACATTTTTTTTCCATAAACAAGCTCTAAATCATGTTTGATGCACTCTGGATGTCCAATGTTTGCTGTGCTGTCTATTTGAGATGAAATGAACATTGTGGACAGTTTTCAGCAAGTTGCAACATTGAAATACATTTTTTTCCATAAACAAGCTCTAAATCATGTTTGATGCACTCTGGATCGCCAATTTTTGCTCTGCTGTCTATTTGTGATGAAATGAACATTGTGGACTGTTTTCAGCAAGTTGCAACATTGAAATAAAAAAACAACGTTATTTTCCATGAAGAAGCTCTAAATCACGTTTGATGCACTCTGGATGTCCAATTTCTGCTGTGCTGTCAATTTGAGATGAAATGAACATTGTGGACAGTTTTCAGCAAGTTGCAACATTGAAATACAGAAAATTGTTTTTTTTCCATAAACAAGCTCTAAATCATGTTTGATGCACTCTGGATGTCCAATGTTTGCTGTGCTGTCTATTTGAGATGAAATGAACACTGTGGACAGTTTTCAGAAAGTTGAAACATTGAAAAATACAACAAAAATAATAATAATCCATAAACAAGCTCTAAATCATTTTTGATGCACTCTGGATGTCCAATTTTTGCTGAGCTGTCTATTTGAGATGAAATGAACAGCGTGGACAGTTTTCAGCAAGTTGCAACATTGAAATAAAAAAACCCACGTTATTTTCCATAAAGAAGCTCTAAATCACGTTTGATGCACTCTGGATGTCCAATTTCTGCTGTACTGTCAATTTGAGATGAAATTAACATTGTGGACAGTTTTCAGCAAGTTGAAACATTGAAAAATACAGAAAAACGTGTTTTCCATAAACAAGCTCTAAATCATTTTTGTTGCACTCTGGATGTCCAATTTTTGCTGAGCTGTCTATTTGAGATGAAATGAACAGCGTGGACAGTTTTCAGCAAGTTGCAACATTGAAATAAAAAAACCCACGTTATTTTCCATAAAGAAGCTCTAAATCACGTTTGATGCACTCTGGATGTCCAATTTCTGCTGTACTGTCAATTTGAGATGAAATGAACATTGTGGACAGTTTTCAGCAAATTGCAACATTGAAATGCAGATTTTTTTTCTTTCTTCATAAACAAGCTCTAAATCATGTTTGATGCACTCTGGATGTCCAATGTTTGCTGTGCTGTCTATTTGAGATGAAATGAACATTGTGGACAGTTTTCAGCAAGTTGCAACATTGAAATACATTTTTTTTTCCATAAACAAGCTCTAAATCATGTTTGATGCACTCTGGATCGCCAATTTTTGCTGTGCTGTCTATTTGTGATGAAATGAACATTGTGGACTGTTTTCAGCAAGTTGCAACATTGAAATAAAAAAACAACGTTATTTTCCATGAAGAAGCTCTAAATCACGTTTGATGCACTCTGGATGTCCAATTTCTGCTGTGCTGTCAATTTGAGATGAAATGAACATTGTGGACAGTTTTCAGCAAGTTGCAACATTGAAATACAGAAAATTGTTTTTTTTCCATAAACAAGCTCTAAATCATGTTTGATGCACTCTGGATGTCCAATGTTTGCTGTGCTGTCTATTTGAGATGAAATGAACATTGTGGACAGTTTTCAGAAAGTTGAAACATTGAAAAATACAACAAAAATAATAATAATCCATAATCAAGCTCTAAATCATGTTTGATGCACTCTGGATGTCCAATGTTTGCTGTGCTGTCTATTTGAGATGAAATGAACATTGTGGACAGTTTTCATCAAGTTGAAACATTGAAAAATACAACAACAAAAAAATGGTTTTCCATAAACAAGCTCTAAATAATGTTTGATGCACCCTGGATGTCCTATTTTTGCTGTGCTGTCTATTTGAGATGAAATTAACATTGTGGACAGTTTTCAGCAAGTTGCAACATTGAAAAATACAGACACATTTTTTGTTTTCCATAAACAAGCTCTAAATAACGTTTGATGCACTCTGGGTGTCCAATTTATGCTGTGCTATCTATTTGAGATGAAATGAACATTGTGGGCAGTTTTCAGCAAGTTGAAACATTGAAAAATACAAAAAAAATGTTTTCCATAAACAAGCTCTAAATCATGTTTGATGCACTCTGGATGTCCAATGTTTGCTGTGCTGTCTATTTGAGATGAAATGAACATTGTAGACAGTTTTCTGTCAGGATTTGGTCAGGGTTGTTCCGGGTTTTGGTCACTAGATGCCCCCATTGTGCTTTTTGACCTTATGTTTTTTCCCTTGTTCCCCATTATTATTTGCACCTGTGCCTCGTTTCTCCTGATTGTATTTAAACCCTTAGTTTCCCTCAGTTCTGTGCTCTGTGTTTGTATGTTAGCACCCAGCCCTAGTGTTCTGTGTATTCTTGTCGATTCCGGTGGATGCTCTTGTGGAATTCTGTTTTTGTTTTCGAGTATCTCTTGAGGCTTTTTTGTGCTATTCCTACCACCTTTTGGATTTGCCATTTTTTTGTATTGAAGGACTTCTCCTTTTTACTTTATTAAATACACCGTCTTAAGTACTGCTGTGTCTGCCTCATCTTCTGGGTTCTGCTGACTATTCGTGGCTCAGTTGGTTAAGTGACTGTTTCTCACTCCGGAGACCCAGGTTCGTAACCGGGTCCTGACAGAAACACAGAGCCAAAAAATGAACCCAGAGGCAACCAGTTCCCAGGACCTTTTTGCCATGCTGTCCCACCACCAGGAGACTGTCCAACGCCACGAAGCCGCCCTGGTTCAGCAAGAGGCCTTAATGGCTAGACATTCTCATCTTCTGTCAGAGATGCTGACTTCCATTAAGCAAATATCTGATCGTCTTACCCCGGCAACAGTTCCCGTCCCAGTACCTCAGATTCACGCACCCATGGCAGTTAACCCCCTGGCTGAACCTCGTCTTCCACCTCCCCAACGGTTCTCAGGTGATCCAAGTGCTTGTAAAGGGTTTCTCACCCAATGTTCTCTCTCCTTTGAGCTACAACCCTCGTCGTTTCCCACCGACCGGTCTAAGATCGCTTATATCATCACCCTGCTGTCGGAAAAAGCCCTGGCCTGGGCTACTGCTGTGTGGGATGCCCATAGTTCCTGCTGTGCCAGCTACTCTGCCTTTGCTGAGGAATTCAAACGAGTGTTTCAAGGCCCAAGCAGTGGTTCTGACTCACCCAAACAGCTCCTGACTCTCCACCAAGGTTGGCGCAGCGTGACGGACTATGCCATCCAGTTCCGCACGGTGGCAGCAGCAAGTGGCTGGAACAACGAGGCGCTCACGGTGTGCTTTCTGAAAGGCCTTTCCGACACTATCCAAGATGAACTGGCCACTCGGGAACCACCGGACAATCTCGAGTCCCTGATCAAGTTGGCCTCACGCATTGACCAGCGTCTGAGAGAGAGAGAACTCAACCGTAGACCTCTAGCCCCTATCAGTCCCAGCTCCGAGTCCCCACCTTTATCCTCGCTGGCTCCATCGGAACCCATGCAGATTGGACGCATCTCCCAGGCTGAGAGAGACCGCCGGATGAGGGAGCGACGCTGTCTATATTGCGGCAAACCGGGCCATTTCCGTTCCACGTGTCCCGGGCTCCAGGGAAACGCTCTGTCCCGTACAGACCGGGGGAACTGTAACGGGAAACATAACCTCCTCCCATCCGTCCAACTCCCGTCTGCTCATTCCAGTCACCCTCTCCTGGGACAACCACAAGCTTCACCTTCAAGCCTTGGTAGACTCTGGAGCCGCAGGTAACTTCATGGATGGTGTCTGGGCGAAGGAGAATGGCGTTCCCTCTGAACCTCTAAGTGAACCCATGAGGGTCACTACATTGGATGGAAGCCCTTTGGGATCTGGACTTGTCACTCATGTCACTACCTCCTTGTGACTTTCAGTTTCACAACACCAGGAATTGATGAACCTTCATTTGATCTCCTGTTCCGAGTTCCCTCTCGTCCTTGGATACCCCTGGCTTCACAGCCATAACCCTCACATCGACTGGTCTGTGGGCACTATCAAGCAGTGGGGTCCTACGTGCCAAGCTACTTGTATTTTCCAGAATTCCCCGAGTTCTACTCCCGAGTCTTTAGAATCCATCGACCTGACCCGAGTTCCCGAGTGTTACCATGACCTCAAACTGGTGTTTAGCAAACAGAGGGCCACCATGCTACCACCCCATAGACCTGTTTCCGGGCACTTGCCCCCCCAGGGGTCGGATCTTTTCCCTATCTCCACCCGAACGAGCTGCTATGGATACCTACATCAAGGACGCTCTGGAAGCAGGCCTCATGCGTCCATCCACCTCCCCGGCGGGAGCAGGGTTTTTCTTTGTGGCCAAGAAAGACGGTGGATTACGTCCTTGCATCGACTACCGGGGACTCAATGCCATAACCGTCCGTAACCGTTACCCGCTACCCCTTATGGCCACAGCCTTCGAGCTGCTCCAGGAAGCAGTTGTTTTCACTAAGCTTGACCTGCGGAACGCATACCATCTTGTGCGGATCAGACCTGGTGACGAGTGGAAGACCGCTTTCAACACGCCTACTGGTCACTATGAATACTTGGTGATGCCCTTCGGCCTGACCAACGCCCCAGCGGTGTTCCAAGCGCTCATAAACGATGTGCTTAGGGATATGCTTAACATATTTGTGTTCGTTTACTTGGATGACATCCTCATCTTTTCGAGCTCCCTTCAAGAACACACTAAGCATGTCAGACAAGTACTCAAACGCCTCCTGGACAGCCATCTGTACGTTAAGCCGGAAAAATGTGAATTCCATTCATCCCGAGTACAATTCCCGGGATTTGTAGTGGAACCCGGTCGAGTCCAAATGGACCCCAGGAAGGTAGGGGCGGTAGCGGATTGGCCCACTCCCAAATCCGTCAAGGAAGTTCAGCGTTTCCTGGGCTTCACAAACTTCTACCGCAAGTTCATCAAGAACTTCAGCTTGGTGGCAGCCCCTCTCTCAGCTTTAACCAAGGGTGGCAATGCAAGGTTTTTGTGGGGAAGAGAAGCTGAGACGGCCTTCCAAGGACTCAAGCAGCGCGTTCTCTCTGCTCCCATCCTGATACTACCGACTACGGATGAACCATTTGTGGTGGAGGTAGACGCATCAGAGGTTGGTGTTGGAGCCGTCCTGTCTCAGAGGGGTGAAGACAAGAAGCTTCATCCGTGCGCTTTCTTCTCACACCGGCTTACCCCGACTGAGAGGAACTACGATGTGGGGGATCGTGAACTCCTAGCGGTTAAGATGGCATTGAAGGAATGGAGACACTGGCTCGAGGGGGCTTCTCACCCGTTTCAAGTGCTTACGGACCACAAAAATCTGGAGTATATCCAGCAGGCGAAGCGGTTGAACTCTAGACAAGCTAGATGGTCTCTTTTCTTCAATCGATTCCAGTTTATCCTCACCTATCGGCCCGGGTCGAAGAATCTCAAACCGGATGCCCTGTCCCGAGTCTACGCTCCTGCCATTCGAGATGACACGGACATGCCTGTCCTTCCTGCTGCTAAGATTGTGGCTCCGATCTCGTGGCAAGTTGAGGATACCGTGAGACGTGCTCAAGCTAGCGAACCGGACCCGAAAGGAGGTCCTGCCAATTGGTTGTTTGTCCCCAAGGCAGTGAGGACTCAGGTCCTTCTTTGGGGGCACTCCTCTCGCCTCACCTGTCATCCGGGCGTAGGTCGCACCTTGGAGTTCATCCAGCGTAAGTTCTGGTGGCCTACCATAAGAGAAGACGTTGCCACTTTCGTCAATGCCTGTCCCGTGTGCTGCCAGGGCAAATCTTCTCACCTCCGCCCTCAAGGACTCCTTCACCCTTTACCTGTTCCCCACAGACCCTGGTCCCATATCTCATTGGACTTTATTACTGGACTTCCTCCATCCCATGGCAATACTACTATCCTAGTCATAATCGACAGGTTTTCAAAGGCGGCCAGGTTCGTCCCTCTGACTAAGTTACCTTCTGCCAAGGAAACGGCTGAGTTGGTAATTAATCATGTGTTCCGAGTCTTCGGCATTCCTCAAGATATGGTTTCTGACAGAGTTCCCAAGTTCGCCTCAAGGTTTTGGAAGGCCTTCTGCCAACTCATGGGGGCTTCTGCCAGTCTATCTTCAGGGTACCATCCGGAGTCCAACGGCCAAACAGAGAGGATGAATCAAGAGCTGGAAACCACCCTCCGATGTATGACTCGTGACAACCCGTCCACATGGTCATCCTTTATTGTTTGGGCCGAATACGCGCACAACACCTTGCGCTCCTCCTCCACTGGTATGTCCCCGCACGAGTGTCAGTTTGGCTATGCTCCTCCATTGTTCCCGGACCAGGAGGCAGAAGTCAGAGTGCCTTCAGCCTTGAAGTTCGTCAGACGCTGTCGGCTTATGTGGAGGAAGACCCGTCTTAATCTTATGCGTTCCTCACAGAGGTACCAACAACAAGCGAACAGACGTCGCCGTCCCGGGCCTACCCTGCGCCCCGGCCAGAGAGTCTGGCTCTCCACAAGAGACTTACCTCTACGGGTGGAGTCTCGCAAGCTGTCCCAAAAATACATCGGTCCCTTCAAGGTTGCCAGGAGAGTTAACCCAGTTTCTTATCGCCTACACTTACCCAGATCCCTTAAGATTAATCCCACATTTCACATTTCATTGTTAAAACCTGTTGTTTTTTCTCCCCTTGTCCCGGCAGACAGACCTCCCCCTCCGCCTCGTGTCATTGGAGGCCAGCCGGCTTATACCGTGCATCGGATACTGGATTCCCGCCGGGTGCAGCGGTCCTGGCAGTATCTGGTGGACTGGGAAGGCTACGGTCCCGAGGAGCGCTCCTGGGTTCCTGCCAAAGACATCCTGGACCCTGACCTCATTCGTCAGTTCAGGGCCCTCCACCCTGAGAGAGCTGGTAGGAACGTCAGGAGCCGTTCCTAGGGGGGGGATTCTGTCAGGATTTGGTCAGGGTTGTTCCGGGTTTTGGTCACTAGATGCCCCCATTGTGCTTTTTGACCTTATGGTTTTTCCCTTGTTCCCCATTATTATTTGCACCTGTGCCTCGTTTCCCCTGATTGTATTTAAACCCTTAGTTTCCCTCAGTTCTGTGCTCTGTGTTTGTATGTTAGCACCCAGCCCTAGTGTTCTGTGTATTCTTGTCGATTCCGGTGGATGCTCTTGTGGAATTCTGTTTTTGTTTTCGAGTATCTCTTGAGGCTTTTTTGTGCTATTCCTACCACCTTTTGGATTTGCCATTTTTTGTATTGAAGGACTTCTCCTTTTTACTTTATTAAATACACCGTCTTAAGTACTGCTGTGTCTGCCTCATCTTCTGGGTTCTGCTGACTATTAGTGGCTCAGTTGGTTGAGTGACTGTTTCTCACTCCGGAGACCCAGGTTTGTAACCGGGGCGACAGTTTTCATCAAGTTGAAACATTGAAAAATACACAAAAAAAATAATAATTCATAAACAAGCTCTAAATCATGTTTGATGCACTCTGGATGTCCAATTTTTGCTGTGCTGTCTATTTGAGATGAAATGAACATTGTGGACAGTTTTCATCAAGTTGAAACATTGACAAATACACACAATTTTTTTGTTTTCCATAAACAAGCTCTAAATAATGTTTGATGCACCCTGGATGTCCTATTTTTGCTGTGCTGTCTATTTGAGATGAAATGAACATTGTGGACAGTTTTCAGCAAGTTGCAACATTGAAATACAAAATAAACTTTTTTCCATAAACAAGCTCTAAATCATGTTTGATGCACTCTGGATCGCCAATTTTTGCTGTGCTGTCTATTTGTGATGAAATGAACATTGTGGACAGTTTTCAGCAAGTTGCAACATTGAAATAAAGAAAAATGTTTTTTTTCCATGAAGAAGCTCTAAATCATGTTTGATGCACTCTGGATGTCCAATTTTTGCTGTGCTGTCTATTTGAGATGAAATGAACACTGTGGACAGTTTTCAGCAAGTTGCATCATTGAATTACAGAAAATCATTTTTTTTCTCCATAAACAAGCTCTAAATCATGTTTGATGCACTCTGGATGTCCACTTTATGCTGTGCTATCTATTTGAGATGAAATTAACATTGTGGACAGTTTTCAACAAGTTGCAACATTGAAAAATACAACAACAAAAACGTTTTTTTCCATAAACAAGCTCTAAATCATGTTTGATGCACTCTGGATGTCCAATTTATGCTGTGCTATCTATTTGAGATGAAATGAACATTGTGGGCAGTTTTCATCAAGTTGAAACATTGAAAAATACAACAACAAAAAATTCCATAAACAAGCTCTAAATCATGTTTGATGCTCTCTGGATGTCCAATTTTTGCTGTGCTGTCTATTTGAGATGAAATGAACATTGTGGACAGTTTTCATCAAGTTGAAACATTGAAAAATACACACCCATTTTTTGTTTTCCATAAACAAGCTCTAAATCATGTTTGATGCACCCTGGATGTCCTATTTTTGCTGTGCTGTCTATTTGAGATGACATGAACTTTGTGGACAGTTTTCAGCAAGTTGCAACATTGAAATACAATTTTTTTTTTTTCCATAAACAAGCTCTAAATCATGTTTGATGCACTCTGGATGTCCAATTTATGCTGTGCTATCTATTTGAGATGAAATGAACATTGTGGGCAGTTTTCAGCAAGTTGAAACATTGAAAAATACAAAAAAAAATGTTTTCCATAAACAAGCTCTAAATCATGTTTGATGCACCCTGTATGTCCTACTGTTGCTGTGCTGTCTATTTGAGATGAAATGAACATTGTGGGCAGTTTTCAGCAAGTTGAAACATTGAAAAATACAACAACAAAAACTTTTTTTCCATAAACAAGCTCTAAAGATGCCAAGATGGCATAGCAGTAAGACGTCCTGTCGTGTCGTGTCCCGTGTATATATCGTTTATATCGTTTTTTTTTCATTTTTACATATTTTTCTTCTATTTTTCTTTGCATATCTTTTAAAACATTTTGCTAAACCTCAGCTTCCAAATACTCTCCTGCAACCCGCCTCACCCAATGTAGCTATTTTTTCCTAAAGTATTTATATTTACTTCGGAACCGGAACCCCTCAACTGAAGCTAGCCAGCTAACTACCAGCTATGCTAGCGGTCTTCAGCTAACCGGTCATCAGCTAACGTTTAGCTCGGAAAGCTCTCGCCAGTTTGAACAACGCGACTCTAACCAGAGCATAACGGACCTATTTATTTTTTATCCCCGGATTCCCACCGCAAACGGAACATTTTTCAGCTGGATCTTAACAACTAGCTATCTAGCTAAACTTCAACCCCGGATGATTACCCCTGGCTAGCGTTTCCACCCATTTAGCTTGAAGCTAGCCCGGCCAGAGCCCCTGTGCTACCACCGTAGCATACTCCTGGGCTAAAATACCCGGACCCACGACCGGTCTATCGATGTCACCACATGAAGAGGAATAAACAGACTCACCCCATCGCGATGTTCCCCAAAGGCTAACTCTCTAGCCCTTGCTATCTCCTTGCCTGCTAATTCGGCCTGCTAACTGCTAGCTTGTTTAGCCCCGGTCCGCTAACTGCTACCTTGTTTAGCCCAGGCCTACTAACTGTTAGCTTGTTAGCACAGGCCTGCTAACCGTCTGAATCGCCGCGTCCCAAACACTCACTGGACGCATATTTACTTTCTATCTCTTTTCGATTTTTAATTTGTTTATACCTTCCGGTAACCTGCCTCACCCAATGTGATACGGAATCGCTATTATTTTTAATTTTTAGAACACACTCAAGAACCTCCAGAAGCTAACCAGCTAACCAGCTAACTAGCTACAAGCTATTTAGTCATTGCTAGTTTTTTTTTTACCTGGATAACACTCGCCAGTCCAGCTTCCCTGCCACATCCACCGCTGCCCCCTGGACACTGATCACTTGGCTACATAGCTGATGCACGCTGGACTGTCCATTAATCCATTAATCACGGTACTCCATTCTGCTTGTTTATGTTTTATCTGTCGGCCCCGTTGCCTAGTCAACGCCATTTTACCTGCTGCTGTTGTGCTAGCTGATTAGCTGTTGTTGTCTCACCTACTGTTTTAGCTCGCTTTCCCAATTCAACACCTGTGATTACTGTATGCCTCGCTGTATGTCTCTCTCAAATGTCAATATGCCTTGTATACTGTTGTTCAGGTTAGTTATCATTGTTTTAGTTCACAATGGAGCCCCTAGTTCCACTCTTCATACCCCTGTTACCTCCTTTGTCCCACCTCCCACACATGTGGTGACCTCACCCATTATACAACCAGCATGTCCAGAATTATAACCTCCCTCATCATCACCCAGTGCCTGGGCTTACCTCCGCTGTACCCGCACCCCACCATACCCCTGTCTGCGCATTATGCCCTGAATATATTCTACCATGCCCAGAAAGCTGCTCATCTTATTCTCTGTCCCCAATGCTCTAGGCGACCAGTTTTGATAGCCTTTAGCCGCACCCTCATACTACTCCTTCTCTGTGCCGCGGGTGATGTGGAGGTAAACCCAGGCCCTGCATGTCCCCAGGCACCCTCATTTGTTGACTTCTGTGATCGAAAAAGCCTTGGTTTCATTCATGTCAACATCAGAAGCCTCCTCCCTAAGTTTGTTTTACTCACTGCTTTAGCACACTCTGCTAACCCTGATGTCCTTGCCGTGTCTGAATCCTGGCTCAGGAAGGCCACCAAAAATTCAGAGATTTCCATACCCAACTATAACATATTCCGTCAAGATAGAACTGCCAAAGGGGGAGGAGTTGCAGTCTACTGCAGAGATAGCCTGCAAAGTAATGTCATACTTTCCAGGTCCATACCCAAACAGTTCGAACTACTAATTTTGAAAATTACTCTCTCCAGAAATAAGTCTCTCACTGTTGCCGCCTGCTACCGACCCCCTTCAGCTCCTAGCTGTGCCCTGGACACCATTTGTGAATTGATCGCTCCCCATCTAGCTTCAGAGTTTGTTCTGTTCTGTGACCTAAACTGGGATATGCTTAACACCCCGGCAGTCCCACAATCTAAGCTAGATCCCCTCAATCTCACACAAATCATCAAGGACCAACTGGCCCTCCAAATACACCTCCGCTGTCTTCAACCAGGATCTCAGCGATCACTGCCTCATTGCCTGTATCCGCTACGGAGCCGCAGTAAAACGACCACCCCTCATCACCGTCAAACGCTCCCTAAAACACTTCTGTGAGCAGGCCTTTCTAATCGACCTGGCCCGGGTATCCTAGAAGGACATTGACCTCATCCCGTCAGTTGAGGATGCCTGGTCATTCTTTAAAAGTAACTTCCTCACCATTTTAGATAAGCATGCTCCGTTCAAAAAATGCAGAACTAAGAACAGATACAGCCCTTGGTTCACTCCAGACCTAACTGCCCTCGACCAGCACAAAAACATCCTGTGGCGGACTGCAATAGCATCGAATAGTCCCCGCGGTATGCAACTGTTCAGGGAAGTCAGGAACCAATACACGCAGTCAGTCAGGAAACCTAAGGCCAGCTTCTCCAGGCAGAAGTTTGCATCCTGAAGCTCAAACCAATTAGGCCCTTCCATACCTTAACGGAACATTTCGACATTTTCTGTATGGTTAGTGAAAAAGTCCATATTGCAAATGTAAGGTTCCTTACTAGACGTCCAAAAACATTTGTAAAATTCGGGGACGGCGTCGGGCCGAGCGGCAGGGCCAGACCTACCGGGAAGTCATCAAATGAACTTTGTCGGACATTCGGTTTTGTTTTATAAAATAATCAAATTTTGGTCATTTTTCCGCTATCCCGGAAAATCCCACAAGAGGGCATAAGCAATCATACTGCAATTTGACAAAACATCACGAATCACGACGGGGCCTTATCTCGAAAACTGAAAATAATTCGAAGCCAAAACTTGGTGAGCATAGGTTTGGCATAATGGGCAGTTGGCCCCGAACAAGATGGCGTCTAGGCCTCAATGGTTTTTGAGTTATGGCCATTTCTCTGGGATTAAAGGTCCAAAATGAAAATAGAGAAATTATTTTTTCACTTCACGTCAAAGTCAAGGAGCCTCCGGTGTCAATAAAAAAAAATCAACCATTTATCTATCGTCAATTAAGAGAAATCGTACAATGACAGATTGGTGATGTTCAAGTATAGGTGTTTTTTTTCAAAAGTCACAGATCCAGTTGCAAGGTGTTCATACAAATATTTTTAAAGTGTGCTGCGGAGCTCTGCGAGATTTCTGTGATTTTCTATGATTTCTGAAATAACACACACTCACTAAACCCTCCGTAAATAACTCAGTTCTTAACGTAAAGACTTAAAACTCCGGATTCTGTAAAGGCATACCCCAATCAGGATATGGGTTTATTTACAGCTTCCTGTGCCAACAGGAAGTGCCTTAAATGGTGTCATAGTGGCTGTTTCCAAGGGTTAAAAAGGTCAGATCTTTTCAAAACTTCATATATGAGATTAGGCAACCCTCCTGAACTGTAACATCAGTCATTTCTCCCAAAAGATGTCAAAGAAAAGCTCTCACACACACACACACAACAAGGATGGCGTGACAAAGCGCGGTGCTTAAAGACACAGAGAGCAGGCAATGGCATAAATATAATCCCAAGGCCGTGCCGAGTTCAACGAGATATCCCGCTTGACCGTAGCTCGCTCGGTCTAAGCGCAGCGACCATTAGAAAAGTAGGCCCAAAATGAAGCCTGCACCACAATGTAATTTGCTTTTGGGTGACAGTGAGAGAACCGTTAGGGTGAGAAACACAATTCGACCTCAGGTACGTTCCTAAGGTCCCCCACGATCCGTGCAAGCCTAACCTTGACCGTGTGGCATTAACCCTTCACAGTTAAAAGGTGTTTACATCAAACAGTTTGCATTGACGTCTCTCCCCATAGGAATACATTGCCTGCACCCCTAAATTCAACCTGAAGCCTATATGGGTTATGAATGCCGTATGAACCTGTCTTCTATGACAGTCCATCAGGCTAGTATGAGGTCTACCTGTGTTGATTCTAAGCTTCCTGGACCAACCGGAAGTGCTTAAAATCACCCTGAAAGTGTATATCCATACCCTGCCTGCAATTTGATAGACATAGTGCATTGAACCCTGTGTAAATCAGTCAATTCTTAACGTAAAGACTTAAAACTCAGGATTCTGTAAAAGCATACCCCAATGAGGATATGTGTTGACTTATAGCTTCCTGTGCCAACCGGAAATTCCATAATTGGTGTCTCAGGGCTGTTTGGAAGGGTTACAAAAATCAGATCTGTCCAAAACTTCATATGTGTGATTAGGCAACCCCATGAACTGTATGTCACGTAGAGTAGGCCAGAAGGCTAAACTGGATAACCTAACCTCTATCAAAATAAAAAGATGGCGGAACCGCAAAAGTTCTTCTGTGCAAAGGTGTTTATTTACAAGTGATTCCGGAACAAAAAACAACAGTACTGCCATCAACGTCTACCTTATGGGACAGCTTAAAAAACAATGCTGCCCCATCCACAGCTCAATCCAAACTGCCTCTCCATGACTGAAAGAGAGGCTCCTTTTGTAGGGCTAGCCCCTCCCCTCAGAACAATTAACCCTAATTAATTAATCAATTAACAATACAAACCTACATTTTCCATGAACTAAACATACTAAAGGATATACATTGCAACACTGTTTTAAACAATATCCCAACATAACATTTACAACATTACATCACTACTGACAATATCTTTCAATATGCCCATATGCATTAATGAGCCATTTGGGACAGGCACTATAAAGCCAACCCAATTCCCTTAGCTCGGGTCCTTTTCCAGCATACCCGGAAGCTACAGAGATGGAGAGAGAGGAACAGAACAAACAAACAATGCGCTCATCCACAACATTGATAAGTATAATAATTATTGTATCTCTCAAATATGAACATTGACAAGTGTGAAATGCATGCACCAAGACAGAAGTTAATTTGTGTGTCGACCCACATTGTTAACTTATCTTATAATGGCGCAGGGAGGAGTGATGAATATGTGTGTGCGTTAAAGAACCAAATGCTGCCCGCGGCCAGTGACGGACTTCTACGTCACACTGTAAATCAGTCATTTTTCCCATTCAAATTCAAAGGAAAACTAAATCACACAAATACACAACTTGGAAGGAGGGACGTATTGGGGTGCGTAGAGACAGACAGTGCCTCCAATAGTTAGCTTTGT
Organism: Oncorhynchus masou masou; assembly: GCF_036934945.1. NCBI lineage: Eukaryota > Metazoa > Chordata > Actinopteri > Salmoniformes > Salmonidae > Oncorhynchus > Oncorhynchus masou. Next base: position 2,200,359 of record NC_088215.1, read on the forward strand.
TCGAGCTAAAAAAGAACCGTCAGACCTAGAGTTCCGAAACTTTAGAAACCTGTTCTAGACCTCTGGTCGATAGTGTGTGGTGAGTTAGTTGGCTCTAGAAGGTTCTCGGACCGAGAAACAGCCTCGTACATTTGCAATGACTTCAATTCATTTTGACCATTACGAAAATGGCGACATTTAGAAATGTCCCAGAGTCACAAGACTAGGTGCATTGTGACCGGCTCGGCCCATAGAGACGGACCCCAACGTTTCTGTCCGATAGCTCATTCAATGACCCCGTAACAAGTAATTGAAAAAAGTGGATTTTCAGCACCAATTAGGGTTTTACTCGGACACCAAATGACCTATCGAGCCGAAACTCGGGATTCGGGGTCGCCTCAGCTAGGCCTACATAGCTCGCTCGGTCTGAGCGCAGCGACCATGAGAAAAGTAGGCCCAAAATGAAGCCTGCACCACAACGTCATTTGATTTTGGGTGACAGCGGCGGAACCGTTAGGTTTAGAAGGACAATTCAAACACAGGACTGTTCCTAACGTCCTCCCGATCTGTGCAAGCCTAACCTTGACCGTGTGGCATTAACCCTTCATAGTTTAAAGAAGGTGTTTACATCAAACAGTTTGCATTGACTTCACTCCCAATAGGAATACATTGCCTTCACCTCTAAATTCAACCTGAAGCCTATGTGGGTTATGAATGCCTTATGAACCTGTCTTCTATGACAGTCCATCAGACCACTATGATGTCTACCTGTGTCGATTCTAAGCTTCCTGGAGCAACCGGAAGTGGTTAAATTCACCCAAAAGTTATTTGGATGTACATCACCAGCAAAGGTGAAAATGACCCTGCATTCAACCCCGTGTAGATCAGTCAATTCTCAACTTAAAGACTTAAAACTCAGGATTCTGTAAGTGTCTATGTCAATCAAGACATGTGTTTACTTATAGCTTCCTGTGCCAACCGGAAGTGCCTTTAATTGGGTCACACTGTCTGTTTTGAAGGGTTAAAAAAGTCACATCTTTTTAAAACTTCATATGTGTGACTAGGTAACCCTCCTGAACTGTAAATCAGTCATTTCTCCCAGCAGATGTCAAAGAAAAGCTCTCTCACACACACACAGCAAGGATGGAGTAAAAAAGTGCGGTGCCTAAAGACACAGAGAGTGGGCAATGGCATAAACATAATCCTTAGGCCGTGCCGAGTTCAACGAGATATCCCGCTTGACCGTAGCTCGCTCGGTCTGAGAGCAGCGAGCATTAGAAAAGCAGGCCCAAAATGAAGCCTGCACCACAACGTCATTTGATTTTGGGTGACAGCGGCGGAACCGTTAGGTTTAGAAAGACAATTCAACCACAGGAATGTTCCTAAGGTCCTTCCGATCCGTGCAAGCCTAAGTTTGATCGTGTGGCAATAACCCTTAACAGTAAAACAGGGTTTTTTGATCTCATAGAATACAATGATATCTCTCCCCTAAATTCAACCTGGAGCCTATATGGGTTATGAATGCCTTATGAACCTGTCTTCGGTACCAGTCCATCAGGCCACTATAAGGTCTACCTGTGTCGATTCTAAGCTTCCTGGACCAACCGGAAGTGGTTAAAATCGCCCTAAAAGTGTATGTCCATAACCTGCCTGCAGTTTGATAGACATAGTGCATTCAACCCTGTGTAAATCAGTCAGTTTTTATGGTAAAGACTTAAAACTCAGGATTCTGTAATAGAATACCCCAATGAGGATGTGTGTTGAGTTATAGCTTCCTGTGCCAACCGAAAGTGCCATAATTGGTGTCTCATGGGCTATTTCGAGGGGTTAAAAAAATCAGATCTTTCCAAAACTTCATATATGTGATTAGGCAACCCCCATGAACTGTAAATCAGTCATTTTTCCCATAAAATTTCAAAGGGAAACTAAATCACACACACACACAGCTTGGAAGTCGGGACCCATTGGGGTGCGTAGAGACATACACTCCCTGCATTAGTTAACCTTGTTGGAACTTTTAAAGAACCGTCAGACCTAGAGTTCCGAAACTTTAGAATCCTGTTCTAGACCTCAGGTCGATAGTGCGTGGTGAGTTACGTCGCTCTAGAAGGTTCTCGGACAGAGAAACAACCTCGTACATTTGCAATGACTTCAATTCATTTTGACTATTACGAAAATGTCGACATTTAGAAATGTCCCAGAGTCACAAGACTAGGTGCATTGTGACCGTCTCGGCCCATAGAGACCGAACCCAATGTTTCTGTCCGATAGCTCATTCAAGGACCCCGTAGCAAGTAATTGAAAAAAGTGGATTTTCAGCACCAATTAGGGTTTTACCCGAAACTTGGGATTTGGGGTCGCCTCAGCTATGCCTACACATAACACAAGAAATGGACCCGCAGCTAGAACATAACTACGTGTTTTATGTTTTTTTTATGGTTTGAACCGAAGGCGTTGTGAATTTTGGGCCAGCTCTGAAGTATGTGATAGTTGGCTACTAAACGAGTTGGGAAAAGTGGGTTTGGTGTCAGTTTGTATCAGTTTGGTGTCAGAATGATATCAAATTGACTGATGGACGGTGACTTGCTGGTGACTCTTGTCCATTTGCAATATGTTTAAACAGTGAGGTACCATCGCCAAAAGTGACATTCTGAAATCAACCCTAACGAGCAATGGAGAGGTACCAGAATCACTGCCCAGCCATCCCGAGTTCATCGGGCCAGTCAATTTTGCATTCCTGCACTATTTATATAGCATGACAAATTCGTGATGGTGAATGCCCATTGAACCATATTGCAAATGCACAGTGACTTTGCAAAAGTGAGAAAACATAAACAAATGGACATTCTGAAATCAACCCTAACGAGCGATGGAGAGGTACCAGAATCACTGCCCAGCCATCCCGAGTTCATCGGGCCAGTCAATTTTGCATTCCTGCACGATTTTTATAGCATGACAAATTCATGATGGTGAATGCCCATAGAACCATATTGCAAATGCACAGTGACTTTGTAAAAGTGAGAAAACATAAACAAATGGACATAAAGTGGGTTTGGTGTCAGTTTGTATCCGTTTGGTGTCAGAATGATATCTAATTGACTGATGGACGGTGACTTGCTGGTGACTCTTGTCCATTTGCAATATGTTTAAACAGTGAGGTACCATCACCAAAAGTGACATTCTGAAATCAACCCTAACGAGCGATGGAGAGGTACCAGAATCACTGCCCAGCCATCCCGAGTTCATCGGGCCAGTCAATTTCGCATTCCTGCACGATTTTTATAGCATGACAAATTCGTGATGGTGAATGCCCATTGAGCATATTGCAAATGCACAGTGACTTTCCCCCCAATAGTTTCTAGAACTCTCATCTTCCTAAAACTCACTAGCTTCTATAACTCTCATCTCCTTGGAACGAGCCCAAACAAAACTCATCTCCAATATGGAAAAACATGCAGTCGAAATAAGATCCATGGCAACTCACTGGCTAAACGCAAAACACAAAGCTTTTTGACTGCCAACCTTGAGACAATCAGAAAACAAGTTGTCCTTACCATGGACACAAGCACCAATAAACTACTGATATCGATTAGCAAGGAAATCAGGTTGTATGTGATGTTGAAACTAACACAACTAAAAAAAACATGGAAATGGGAGATTTATCTCGACTGATGAGAGGACAACCTGCAGAAGACAGTCAGCTACATTTTGGAGTGATGCATTTAAATTTAGGGGTCGCTAAACAAAGGAACGCAACACTTATTTGCCATAACTCATCAATATCATACTAAAACAATTTGTGCGAGAGGAGGGAGATGAGGTTGCACGTCCTGTTAAAATTAACAGCTCAAAAACCACACGGAATCTGGGAATAATGTGTACATCCCTGGTTAGAGGAAATTTGTAGAAAACAGATCACCACATTTTGAAGTAATGCATTTTGATTAAAGTGGGTCACCAACATGGTAAGTGTAACACAACTCTTTTTTTGTTAGTCACTTTTTGTTAAATCTCATAAATAGTACTCTTCAATTTCAGAGCCTGGATTTTCCCCCTAAGGCTAATATCCATATCATGTTGAAATCAATTGATAAGGGGGCAAATGTTTAGGCTTCTACATTGTGACATTATTAAAATACTCCTACCACAAAGTGTTAACATTCTCCATTGTGACATTAATTAATTGATATCATAAAACAACTCTTCGTATACATATTTTCTCATATTTTATCAGAGATCTTTAATCAGATTATCTCTGGTCACAGCTATAAGGCTTCTCTCCTGTGTGTGTTCTCTGGTGTGTTAATGACAGTATCCATTTGGGTGTTGTCTATAAAGTTAAGGTGACTCTCGGTTAGAACCATTGGATTTAACAAACTCTGACATGATTTAGGATTTCTGTGCCCATGAAAACTGTTTTCCCAGCATAACATAAGGAGACACAGGATGCGTCAGTTTTGTAAATTTATTCATTGTCTTTCATTTGAAACACTGCTGTCAATGTTGAGTACGGAAGCACACCTGATTACGCATATCTAAGTAGGATTAATCGACCTGGCCTGCACACAAATGTAGGCCTATAAATGTGCCCATTTGGGGATTTCTGATAGTATTTCTGATTGTCTTAACGCACCACCACTAATGAGTTGTGGAGCTTCTCAAAGCAAATGTCTCTTCACCTCTAACAGCAAGTAAACAAAGTCTAATCAAAATCAATTGCAAATGAGAATAGTTTTAAAGTACTTGAATTGTATAATTTTCATTTATATTTAGATAGAATGTAGCTTAATCACAGACAATGATTTTGAGATACTATTATAAATTAAACTGTTCCAGTAAAATGTGAATATGAAAATAACAACTGGCAAGCAGATTGGTAGAAATGGTCAGATATATTTGCACTCCAAATGTAGCTTGCCGACTGCTTGTGTAGCCTATTACCAGCAATGTCAGAATTTATGAAGGCCAGCAGGAGGAGGTGGTTCAGGGTAAGTTACTTCTCTTCTGGATGGGCCATATTGATGTAATGGCATGAAAATAAATTGGCTGAATATTATACAATGACTTGTCAACAGCTCTAATAATTTGACACCCACAGGAAATCTACACTGATCATACTAGAATATACTATATATCCTAGAAACCTGGTTAAACTATCATTATGACATCATGGATGTCCAGTCCTTGTATTCATAGTGTAGTGAATTCAGGGGGAGCCCTGAGCTGAAATCAAACCTGGGTCGACTGACTGTCAAGCCAACACCAACTGTTACGCCAAGATGTCTGAACTTCTTGACGAGGTCCCTAGGTTTTGTGTTAAGGTTGATACAATAGCTTTCTCTATGAATGTGAGAGTGGTTACATTTATCCAGCCCCCATCCCTCAGCTGTTTACCAAACCAAGTCTCTGGGCAGCCATTATGTTTCTGTTTAAATCCTAGGTTGTCCCTTTAAAAAAGCCACACAACAAGCAATCAATCTGCAATTGAAACAATAACAAAGCTGTAATTCCACCACTGTTTTGGTAATAAGATGATGGATGGGGCAGGAGAAATGTAACTGGTCTCAAATTCATAGGCAGACCTATGGATGCAAGGACTGACAGTCCATGATATCAGCATTATAGATTTAACCATGTTGAGGCTATACAGTGTTGGTTTACATTGTTTCGCCCTGTTTTTAGGATATAGGATACAGTGTTTGTTTTTGTCAACATTGCTATTGGACCAGGTCTCTCTTGGAAAATAGATGTTATCTCAATGAGACAAAAACAGTATAAATAAAAGGTCAAATAAATAAATAAAAACCTCTTGAGGCGATACAGTGCTGATTTACATTGTTTCTCAACATTGGAGTAAAAAAGCTTATTTGGGGATTTGATGGGGTACAACAGTTGAACTAAGCTCACGAGGTATGTGTTATATTCTTCAAGAATCAATGGCTGTAAATAAATAATTTAAGAGTCAAAATATGGATGTAGTAATTGCAGATTTCCCCTTTAACACCAAACATCAGTTCAACAACTGCAGAGTTTGTGCCTCTGTTTCCCAAAATCATCTTTCGGATAAGTTCACCGTTAGAACCATTGGATGCCTTAATATGCGTTTGGGAAACCGGGCCCACATATCCAGTTTCCTCCTCCTCGATGTGACAGTCATCTCCCCCTTCCTCCTCTTTCACTCCAAAAACATGCATCCTCCTCTTTCTCTTCCTCTTCTTTTACTGTAACATCCTCCTCCTCTTTCACTCTGAACGCGTCTTCCTCTTCTTTCACTGCAACGTCTTTCTCTTCTTCTTTCACGGTAACAGCCTCAACCTCTACCTCTTGTTTTACTGTGACATCCTCCTCTTCCTTCTCCTCTTTCACGACAATGTTCAGCCCCAGAGCTTCTTTCTCCGTCCAGCAGACCGCCTCTTCTTTAACAGGAGAGAAGTTTTGTGAACTCATGGTCGGGGATAAAAGCTAGCTAGCATTAGCGTAGTGATAGGTTAATTTATCAAGCCAACTAAGGTAGTTGACTAACAACAACTGAAATATGAAATGAAAAGTAGATACGATATGATTGTGTTGTTTACACAGTGGCGATACACCGACACAGTCCAACAAAAACGTCAATGTTTTGCCTCGCAAGGTACCAAGGTGGCTGACAAGCTGTTGATGTTGAAGAAGCGTCCCGTACACTAGATTATACGTCACAGTGGCAGAATCACCTGAAGGACGCACATCGCCATCTTTTTTTTATTTTATTTTTGAATGTTTTTATTTTACCTTTATTTAACCAGGTAGGCTAGTTGAGAACAAGTTCTCATTTGCAACTGCGACCTGGCCAAGATAAAGCATAGCAGTGTAAACAGACAACACAGAGTTACACATGGAGTAAACAATTAACAAGTCAATAACACAGTAGAAAAAAAGGGAGTCTATATACATTGTGTGCAAAAGGCATGAGGAGGTATGCGAATAATTACAATTTTGCAGATTAACACTGGAGTGATAAATGATCAGATGGTCATGTACAGGTAGAGATATTGGTGTGCAAAAGAGCAGAAAAGTGAATAAATAAAAACAGTATGGGGATGAGGAAGGTAAAAATGGGTGGGCTATTTACCGATAGACTATGTACAGCTGCAGCAATTGATTAGCTGCTCAGATAGCAGATGTTTGAAGTTGGTGAGGGAGATAAAAGTCTCCAACTTCAGCGATTTTTGCAATTCATTCCAGTCACAGGCAGAGAGAACTGGAACGAAAGGCGGCCAAATGAGGTGTTGGCTTTAGGGATGAGCAGTGAGATACACCTGCTGGAGCGTGTGCTACGGGTGGGTGTTGCCATCGTGACCAGTGAACTGAGATAAGGCAGAGCTTTACCTAGCATGGACTTGTAGATGACCTGGAGCCAGTGGGTCTGGCGACGAATATGTAGCGAGGGCCAGCCAACTAGAGCATACAGGTCGCAGTGGTGGGTGGTATAAGTTGCTTTAGTGACAAAACGGATGGCACTGTGATAAACTGCATCCAGTTTGCTGAGTAGAGTGTTGGAAGCAGTTTTGTAGATGACATTGCCAAAGTCGAGGATCGGTAGGATAGTCAGTTTTACTAGGGTAAGTTTGGCGGCATGAGTGAAGGAGGCTTTGTTTTGCGGAATAGAAAGCCGACTATAGATTTGATTTTCGATTGGAGATGTTTGATATGAGTCTGGAAGGAGAGTTTACAGTCGAGCCAGACACATAGGTACTTATAGATGTCCACATATTCAAGGTCGGAACCATCCAGAGTGGTGATACTAGTCAGGCGTGCGGGTGCAGGCAGCGAACGGTTGAAAAGCATGCATTTGGTTTTACTAGCGTTTAAGAGCAGTTGGAGGCCACGGAAGGAGTGTTGTATGGCATTGAAGCTCGTTTGGAGGTTAGATAGCACAGTGTCCAAGGACAGGCCGGAAATATATAAAATGGTGTCGTCTGCGTAGAGGTGGATCAGGGAATCGCCCGCAGCAAGAGCAACATCATTGATATATACAGAGAAAAGAGTCGGCCCGAGAATTGAACCCTGTGGCACCCCCATAGAGACTGCCAGAGGACCGGACAGCATGCCCTCTGATTTGACACACTGAACTCTGTCTGCAAAGTAGTTGGTGAACCAGGCAAGGCAGTCATCAGAGAAACCGAGGCTACTGAGTCTGCCGATAAGAATATGGTGATTGACAGAGTCGAAAGCCTTGGCAAGGTCGATGAAGACGGCTGCACAGTACTGTCTTTTATCGATGGCCGTTATGATATCGTTTAGTACCTTGAGCGTGGCTGAGGTGCACCCGTGACCGGCTCAGAAACCAGATTGCACAGCGGAGAAGGTAACGGTGTGATTCGAGATGGTCAGTGACCTGTTTGTTGACTTGGCTTTCGAAGACCTTAGATAGGCAGGGAAGGATGGATATAGGTCTGCAACAGTTTGGGTTCAGGATATCTCCCCCTTTGAAGAGGGGGATGACTGCGGCAGCTTTCCAATCCTTGGGGATCTCGGACGATATGAAAGGAGGTTGAACAGGCTGGTAATAGGGGTTGCGACAATGGCGGCGGATAGTTTCAGAAATAGAGGGTCCAGATTGTCAAGCCCAGCTGATTTGTACAGGTCCAGGTTTTGCAGCTCTTTCAGAACATCTGCTATCTGAATTTGGGTAATGGAGAACCTGGAGAGGCTTGGGCGAGTAGCTGCGGGGGGGGGGAGCTGTTGGCCGAGGTTGGAGTAGCCAGGCGGAAGGCACGGCCAGCCGTTGAGAAACGCTTGTGGAAGTTTTCGATAATCATGGATTTATCGGTGGTGACCGAGTTACCTAGCCTCAGTGCAGTGGGCAGCTGGGAGGAGGTGCTCTTGTTCTCCATGGACTTCATAGTGTCCCAGAACTTTTTGGAGTTGGAGCTACAGGATGCAAATTTCTGCCTGAAGAAGCTGGCCTTAGCTTTCCTGACTGACTGTGAGTATTGGATCCTGACTTCCCTGAACAGTTGCATATCGCGGGGACTATTCGATGCTATTGCAGTCCGCCACAGGATGTTTTTGTGCTGGTCGAGGGCAGTCAGGTCTGGAGTGAACCAAGGGCTATATCTGTTCTTAGTTCTGCATTTTTTGAACGGAGCATGCTTATCTAAAATGGTGAGGAAGTTACTTTAAAAAATTGACCAAGCATCCTCAACTGACAGGATGTCCTTCCAGGATACCCGGGCCAGGTCGATTAAAAAGGCCTGCTCACAGAAGTGTTTTAGGGAGCGTTTGACAGTGATGAGGGGTGGTTGTTTGACTGCGGCTCCGTAGCGGATACAGTCAATGTGGCAGTGATCACTGAGATCCTGGTTGAAGACGGCGGAGGTGTATTTGGAGGGCCAGTTGGTCAGGATGACGTCTATGAGGGTGCCCTTGTTTACAGACTTAGGGTTGTATCTGGTGGGTTCCTTGATGATTTGTGTGAGATTGAGGGCATCTAGCTTAGATTGTAGGACTGCCGGGGTATTAAGCATATCCCAGTTTAGGTCACCTAACAGAACAAACTCTGAAGCTAGATGGGGGGCGATCAATTCACAAATGGTGTCAAGGGCACAGCTGGGAGCTGAGGGGGGTCGGTAGCAGACGGCAACAGTGAGAGACTTATTTCTGGAGAGAGTAATTTTTAGGATTAGTAGTTCGAACTGTTTGGGTATGGACCTGGAAAGTATGGCATTACTTTGCAGGCTATCTCTGCAGTAGACTGCAACTCCTCCCTCTTTGGCAGTTCTATCTTGACGGAAAATGTTATAGTTGGGTATGGAAATCTCAGATTTTTGGTGGCCTTCCTGAGCCAGGATTCAGACACGGCAAAGACATCAGGGTTAGCAGAGTGTGCTAAAGCAGTGAGTAAAACAAACTTAGGGAGGAGGCTTCTGATGTTGACATGCATGAAACCAAGGCTTTTTCGATCACAGAAGTCAACAAATGAGGGTGCCTGGGGACATGCAGGGCCTGGGTTTACCTGGTTTATCTGCTGAATGGAGTTGGTATCGCAGTTGAGAAAATACATTCAGACAAAAAGCTAAAAAGCGACTGCCCATAAAAACCAACGACTCCCTTTGAAAACGGGCTACGTTGCATCAGAAACATTTATTATAGTGTAAAAATGTACTACAAAGTGTAGCTAAATAGAATGACTTTGGTCATACCCAGTCAGCACGTGACGTCCAAGGACGTCGAATTATGGGCGATATCAGGTCTGTCTGTTGTGGTCGCTATTTCACCCCAAAATAGTCATCCCAAATTGGGCTGTGTATAACTAAGTAAATGTCTCTCGGACAAGGTGACTTTTATCAATATACACTCTAAAAAGTGTAGGTTCCAGGAGTATCCTGTAGGGGTTATTCAAATTGAAATGGTGGGGAACCACTAAAAGTTATTTGAAGAACCATTTGTCGGAACCTCTATAAGTTCTTCAAAGAACCCCTTGTCATTGTTCCTCGAAGAACCTTTTGGGGTTCCTTTTTTTAACTCCCTATTTTAAAAATAATAACAATATTGACAATATTGATTTAAATAATTCATTGTTTATTTAGTGGCACCACAAATGTGAATTAATATTTCCAAAAAAATGTACCAAACAAAACACATTACAAAATTGCAACACTTCTGCAGACATGCCACTTTATATAGTGCTTTTCATGACATTTAAAATTAAAATAAAATAATGATGTACAATAAAAACAACATACATTAAAAATGAATCATAGGTAAACTAACAATATTGTAGACGATGCTAAATACAGATTTTTCAGCTTTATTGTATTCACTTAGTTATGTTAGGAAGTTACTAGTCCAACGCTCAAACCACGAGGCTACCCTGCCACCCCAAGGTACAGAGGTAGGGCAAGAGCAGAATCACTGCTGTGGTCTCCAGTCCAAGTAAAGTAGAGCAATGATCTTGCTAATTTTTCTACAAAATACATTTGAGAAAGGGAAGGAATAAGAGCAAATACCTCTTCTGTATTGTCCTTCAGGTACTGTGTGGCTGTTCCACTGGATGTCAGAAGGTGAATTCACCAATTTGTAAGTCGCTCTGGATAAGAGCGTCTGCTAAATGACTTAAATGTAAATGTAAATGTCAAAATAGCATGATGATGTCCTCAACCCTGCCTCGCCTCTCTACCTCTGATAGTCCTTGAATGATTTTTTTGTCTTTATCCATTCCATGGACTTGATTCATTTCTGAGAAGATCTGAAAAGATCATTTGCACACATTTGTATGCTAATAGATTTCTGCCATACAGTAACAGTACTGCCATAAAGTAACAGTACTGCCATACAGGCCTAATATCACATTTCAAGATATCTTTGTAAAAATTGGTTCCGAATTTGATCAGGCTGACTTGAAAGATTATATGCAACATTTTGCTGGGTGGCAATACTGTGTTTGGATTCTGAAGGGCATTTATACAATAGAGGATGTCTAGACACTGTATTAATACCATTATGCATTTGAATCCCATCTACAGCTTCCATCTAAGATATTAATTTCCCTCCAGAAGGGGGGCGTAAATGTAACGTTTCCAAAATGGGACAGTGTAAATGTAACGATTCCAAAAAGGGATAGTATTGGCCATGTAACGTTTCCAAATGGGATGTTATTGTACATATAACGTTTCCAAAATGGGATAGTATTGTCCATGTAACATTATGCCCCCTTGTGAGTTAATAGTATTGCATTCTGTTACAGGCTATATAAAGAGGGAGACCTCCATTGACGATTCAGTTCGTTGTAACATCTCGTCTGGACAAGTCACCGTCCTCAGTTAGTTAGCTAGTTAGTAAGCAAGTTCATTATCACAAAAGTGAGAACTGCTCAAGACTGGAAACTTACATTAATGAGTGTAAACGATTCATGGAAACGATATACAATATATGGGAAAGAATATAGTTGAAGGAAATAATCCACACCTAGTTGTGCGTAGTTAGAACATAACGTTATCTAGCTAGATAACGGTACTGTACTGTAGCTCATACAACGCCGACGGTCAAACCCGGCTTTCTAATATTTACGGTAATTAACTATAGTAACATTATGGAAGATATTCACAGAAAACCACCATTGTCTTCGTTATTCATTATTAGTATGTTATATTATTATAATAAATTATTTCGAGACATATTCAGAGCCAAACATCAACCCAACTTAACCTTTTTAACTGTTGTCACATCCAAACTTGTCACCATCATTTTCAGTTGTAATTGCGAATAAGTTTCATTGACCAAGAATCCTACGGTTCTTAGGGGATTTGAGAACATCTCCAGTTGAACCCTTCATTTTGAGAGTGTATTCGGCTCTATTTACTCTCAGATTCAAAACATGCTGATAAGCATCAACGGTCATGTCAGCTGCTGCTGCTCCAATACAGTATGAGGTGAGACGGTGAACTGACGTTGAACCGGGCAGTCAGCTGCTGCTGCTCCAAAACAGTATGAGGTGAGACGGTGAACTGACGTTGAACCGGGCAGTCAGCTGCTGCTGCTCCAATACAGTGTGAGGTGAGACGGTGAACTGACGTTGAATCTGGCAGTCAGTCATTCATTCTGTACTATGAGTCTGGTCTAACATTGTTGGTATTGAAAAAGCCTTACTGCACATTGTGGTGGAAATTCTAACCAATAAGAAGAGACTTTGACATTTCTTCAAACGATCAACCTTAATTTGATAGCAATTGCAATAATGTAGCTGGTCAGTCCTACACTCTGAGGTGGACGGCTGAGAGCTCGATGACACAAGGAGTTCAGAAGCCTTATATAGTCAAACTATCTTGTGCATATAGAAAACACGTGATCTTGGTATGTGTCCGTGTGTGGAGAACGAGACACAGACTAACTGTGAATTGGTTGTCTCGTTCTGTAGCAACAGCTAGTTATTCTAGTCTTCCAGTGAGGTGTCAAAACAACAGGAAATCACAGTAGACACAGTTCCTCTGAAGTAGATCAACGGTTCCCCGAATTGGGGTAAGCAAGAGCCTTTGGCCTGTCTGCCTAATGGGTGTGTCTAGAGCGAGTCTAGAGATAAATCAAACCCAGCCTGAACTGTGATGGAGTAGAGTTGTAGTTTCTCTAGAGATAAATCAGACACAGCCTGAACTGTGTGATCGAGTAGGGAGTTGTAGTTTCTCTAGAGATAAATCAGATCCAGACTAAACTGTGTGATGGAGTAGGGAGTTGTAGTTTCCAACAGGTCAATATTCTTCTTAGTTTAGCGTAGAAAACATAATTAACTACAATGACCATAATCCATTGCTTGCCGACTTGTCTTGTCTGTTTATTTTACACCTGCTATGTGAAAGAGACAGAAGAATGCATGATGGTCAGTGCTAAACCCTAACAACCCCTACCTTAACCATTTGAAATGTCAATTTCAACCAACTAGAGACGTCCCAAGGATATATCTACCTGAAATTACATGATCTAAGTGATTGATAGTTGGTATTCAGCAGTCATAAAGCCTTATTTACTTTAATGAACTACTAAAACAGTGATTTTGACAGACAGCAGCTCAACATTTTATTCGCTGACTGATCCATTCATCCTTCCATCCCTCCTCAGCCTTCCTCTCCTCTGAAGACCCAGTAAGGGTGGAGCTCAGTCAGAGAACTGTTGAGGCACTGGATAGGAAGAACACTTCTACAGCCAGAGAGGTGAGGTCACATGTGGTTTAGATGGTAAATATTTATGTCCCATTAGTGGTTCATCATGTAAGCAAACGGGAATATGTTCCATCATCGATGTTTATGTACATTAGTGCAAATTGTCCACTGACATGGGTGTAATTTCTCACTTCTTTTGGCGGTATGAAAGTTACTTTCCCCTCAGACACACATTTGTTCTTTGATATTATGAAGGTCATTTGTGTCAAATGTACTTTTCCTCACTCATTCACCCATCTCTTTATATTGAATATTTATATTCAGTGGCCTGACTGCATCCAGACTGTCAAAGGCCCATCCTGGTAGATCTGAACCTAATGCAGCTTGGAGTGATCAGATGACACAAGTCACATTTAGGTGCCAGGTGTAACTGAGGCCATAGATGCTCCATATCCATTACTTTTTAGTGTTTTATATAATATGACTAAATGTGTTTCTGTGTTGCAGGGGCAGTCAAGAAATGGAACAGCAAGGCCACAGAACATGACATAAGCAGAGCTGTGGGAGACCACCTCAAGCCCCTGGTAGAGCCGGGGGTGGTGTTTACCACTCCACCACACCTTCTGCAGGCTGGGAAAGTGGAATTGATCTGTTTGATCCATTTGTTTGTTTCACTTCTCAGGAGTTGAATCCTTTGACATATTGTTGATTTCAAAATGTTTCATTTTGAACAAATGCACTGGGTTGGTTGAAAGGTGATACTAAACATACATAACATGCACTATTTTGACATAGTGGAAGATACTGTTTTTCATAATAAGATGGATCAAAATATTGGGTTGCTTTTGCACATATTGGTTCGAGGAGTCAGTAAATGTGTTCATTTGTTTTACAATATGTTCAAATCCAAGCAATCTTTATTTATACAGCACATTTCAGACATGGATACAACACAATGGCTTCACAGGAAAAAGCAAATCAAAATAAACATATTTAATACGAAACAAACATAAGGATAAAAAAGCATGAGAAACAACTGAAAGACTAATGAACATTCTAAGGAAAAGACAATGATTAAAATATTAAGAATTGGATACAACATCCAACCCAAAATAGAAGCTTGTTCTACTCAATTGTTTGTTGTTACCTTCCCCAACAGGAAAACCAAATGTCCCTTACATAGAAGAGGGAACAAAGAGTAATTGACAACAACCAAAACTAAACAGGTGGGGTTTTGAAAGGCACTATGGGGTGTCCACTGGAAGTTGACTTGAAACAACAACTGGGACCTAAAAGACACCCACCATGAGACCCACTACATCTGCCCAAGAAGAGCCAAACAAAAGAAAAACCCACACCAAAGCTAAAAGACAGGAAGAAACCAAAAAGGTGGTTAAAATAATTTATTACAATCAATACCATTCATGCTATTACAAAATCATAATTCTCATTCATTCTTAATTAACTCTATTTACAAAAACAAACCTCAGGGGAGCATCGTCCCTCCCCGTCATACCTAACCAACACCTAACCTTTTCCCTATCTCCCATTCCCTAATCTATCCCCTTACCAAACTCACTCTAACACTCCCAGCCCTAAACCCCCTTTCCACCTCTCCCGTGCCGCATGCTTCCCCCACTTCCTCTCCTCCCTCTTCATCCTCCCCCTCAAATCACCTTCCACCCTTCTCACTATCCCTTCCACCCCCCAATCTCTCCCTGTCTTGACTAAATTCTGCCTCGCTTCCCACAGTCCCTTTTTAAAGAGACTCATGAGAAGCCAGAGCAGAAACCTGTCCCTATCCGTTCCCTTTGCTCTCCCTACGCCTCTCTCTAGCCTAGCCCATGTCAAAACAAAATCCTCCTAACCACACCTAGCATCACCCGTGCCCTAGCCCATACTAGTCCGGCACAGGCACAGTCCCAGAAGGCATGGCGCACAGTCTCCTCCCTGCCACAAGCAGATCTTGGACAGGTGGGGATCGCACCACACTATACCGGTACAAGATGGAAAATACCGGCAAGCACTTATGGAGGCCCAACCAATTCAGGTCCTTGAGCCTGTTTTCCAGGCCCCGCACCTGCACTCCCTCCCAGACCACTGACGAGATGCCCGCTACAGGCACAGGACTCCCTGCCTGCCTGACCTCTTCGTACAGGTGCCTGTGATCTAAACCTACTCGGGCAACTTCAACCTCGGGGTGCGCACGCAGCCACTTTGCCGCATGGCCAAAGTGCCACGGCAGCTGTTCCGCCCGAGGACCCGCGTTAGACCACACCATTACGCTTCTCGCCTGGTACGAGAAGAACACCCGCAGGAGGTAACCGGACGGGTGTATCACTGGCTGAGCAAGCTCCGCCTACAAGAAACAAACAAAAATTGAGTCCAGCTTGAGGGGGAAATGTGGTACCCCCCTACCTCCCTCCCCGATGGGACAGATCATGCGTGCCCTGGCGACCCACTCGCACCTGCCACTCCACATAAACTGAAACACAAGCCTCACTAGAGGCCTCCTCAGACAAGCCGGCAATGGGTAATGTATGCCAAATACAAAAGAGACGGCAACACATCCACCTTTAGGACCAGTACTTTGCCCATAAAAGACAAATACCTAGCCTTCCACATTGCTAGCTTCCTCTGTACCACTGCGATACGCATGTTCCAGTTTAGCGTCGCTGAGCCGGAGGTCTCAAAATGAACCCCGAGAATCCTCAGGGCCCCTTCGCAGAGAGAACCCCCCAGGCACATCCGTTCTACCGCGCCATCTTCCGAAAAACTTGACGGAAGACTTTGCATGGTTCAGAACTGCCCCCGACGCTTGGGTGAAATCCCCAATGATGGCAAGGGACCTTGTCAGGCACAAGTCCTTACATAACAGCAAGGAAGTGTCGTCGGCGTACTGCGTCATCTTAACACGCAGCCCACCGCTCCCAGGGATCAACAAGCCCTCCACCCCTGTGTCTGCCCTAATGGCAGCCCCAGAGGCTCCATGTACAGTACGAAGAGGAGGGCCGAGAGTGGGCATCCCTGCCTGACCCCAGACGAGAGGTCAAAAACGTCACCTAAGTGACTATTTACACTAACTCGACACCCCGCTCCGACATATAATGTACGGATCCATCCTATAAACTTCTCCCCAAATCCTAATCTACCTAACACCCTGAATAGAAAAGATCTATTCACGCGATCAAACGCTTTCGCCTGATCTAGCGCTGCTACCATTAAAGGCAGCCCTCTATCTTCAACCCAGGCGATGGAGTCCCTGATCAACTGTAGGTTCCATCTTATTGAGCGGCCCTCTACCCCGCACGTCTGATCCTCATGGACGACGTAGGGAAGGGCTGTGCGCAACTGGTCTGCTAAAACCTTTGCAAGAATCTTGTAGTCTACACACAGCATGGTCAACGGCCGCCAGTTGCCAAGGTCAGTTGCTTCCCCCTTCTTATAAAGAAGTGACAGCACACCAACAGCCATTGATCCCCCTGGGACCCCCGTCTCAAGGATGGCCTTCAAGACTTCGAGGACCACTGGACCAAGTATACCCCAAAACTTGAGGTAAAACTCAGCCGGCAGCCCATCCATCCCAGGCACCTTCCCTTTTCCCATCCTCCTAAGAGCGCTCTCAACCTCTTCTAGTGAGATCTGGGCCTCCATCACGTCTCTAATGTCCTCTGGCAGCCGCCGGGACAAGTGTTCTAAAAACACGTTTCCCTGCTCTACATCTATTTCCCTTTCCTTAAATAAACCTTGGAAATGATCAGTTGTCACCCTGACCATTTCCTCTGGTTTACTTACTATACTACCATTTTCTTCCCTAACTCCATGCATTACCTTCCTACTCTGCCTGGCCCTAACCGACTTAAAGAACATAGCGGAACAAGTCTCATTATGTTCTAGAAAGCCACTATGCGCACGCTCCAGGAAAGCTCGAGCCTTCTGCTCCTGCAGCTCCCTGAGCTGCGCCTTTAGGGTTGCGAATCTCTCCCAGTCAATCGACCCGCCGAGGTTGCCTGCCTCGTACTCGAGTTCAATTAACCTTTGGATACGATCCACCTCCCTCCTTTCCTCCCTTTTTTTCCTTCTACAATATCCTATTATAAAAGCCCTAATCCTCACCTTAACTAAATCCCACCACTCTAACACCCCCTCGCACATGGACCGGAGGCCGTCAAGCCTCCGAAAGAAACAAAAAAATGTGTCAACAAAAGCCTGCTCCTCCAGTATATCCCGATCTAACTTCCAGTACCCCCTACCGAAGAGGCAGACTGGCGACCCCACCTGCAGGAACACCCCGTCGTGATCCGTGAAGAAAACGGGCACCAGCCGCCCAGACAACTGACCCAAAAACCTGGATACAAAAATGTAGTCGAGCCTCCGCACAACCCCCCTGGAGTTGCGCCATGTAGGACCGACCATTGCCGGAGTAGTGTGCAGGCCACCATCAACCAGACCATGGCAAGCCATTAGCCCGGTGATGGCTCCTGCACTACTATCACCACCTACCTCTAAATCTATATTAAAATCCCCTCCTATCACCAAGTGCCTGTTTGTAACACACAGAGGCGCCAGACAGTCCACCATCTCCCTCCTGTCTGCCGCCACCTGTGGCCCATACACCCCAATTAACCTATATCTAGCTTCTCTATACTTAACATCTATCCCCAATACTCTACCCTGCATTATAACAAAAGTGCTCTCTACCTTAACCTCTCTGTTCCCACACAAAATCCCTACTCCTGTTGAGTGCACCCCTCCTATGGCCCCAAAAGATTCCCCCTTATCCCACTCCCTCCTAAATCTACACACATCCCCACCATCCCTCAGGTGAACCTCCTGTAAAAAACAGAAATCAAACCCCACACCCTCTAAATAACAAAAAACCGCCCTCCTTTTAACATTATTCCTTAACCCCCTAACATTTAGACTAAAAAAAGAAACAGAACTATTCATTTAAATATTAACAACAAATAAAACCCTCAAAAACCAAAGAAAAAACAGGAGACTCACCCGATGCTCCCCTGGTCCATCTCCACCGGCGGGGACGTCCTCTCCTCTCCTGACGCCCCCCGTCCTCCATCCCAACCCATGACCCAGGCAGTGTGTTGGGTCCTCCTCCCCACCCACCATCCCCCTCCCTGTTTGCCTCGGGGCTGCATGTAGGGGACCCCATCTCCTCAAACAGGAGTTGGGATCCCTCTGACAAACAGCCCACAGACCCCTCACTGGAGTCATCCACTAAAATGCAAGGGGCTGAGGCAAACCGGGAGGACAAATTACCCCTCCCCTCCCCCCCGCCACTCTCTTAGCCCCCCTCCCCCTCCACACCCCCTCCCTCTCACTTCCTGCCAAGCTCCCCCTCTTCATCCCTTTCTTCTTTGGTGAAGGAGGTAGTGGGGAGACACAACGTCCCATCCCCGCTAACTCCTCCACCAAATCCCTCATTTCGACCTCGAGGAAGCCTGGCAGGCTGTCCCCCCACTCCTTCCCCCCATCTCCCCACCCTCCCACCCCCCCTCCCACCTCCTTCATCCCTCCTTCTCCGTCACTGTCCCCTCTTCCACTCCTTCTCGTACCACTGTCCCCTTCTCCCTCTTCTCCTCCACGTTCTTCCACCTTCTTTTTAATCTCTCCTTCTTTTTCCTTCTTTCCATCTTCTCCTCTTTCTTTTCGCCTCTTCCTTCTTCCCTTCTTCGTCCTTCTCCGTCCTTTCTTTTCACGCGTCCTTTCTTTTCTCCCCCCATCCCCCGCTCCCCCCCAGCTGCAGACGCGTATGACCTGTGACGAGCCGGGCAATCACGCCACAGGTGTTCTCTGGAGCCACACCCGTGGCAAGCCTTGGGCTCGTCACACTCCCTGGCCTCATGCTCTTCCGACCCACAAAACCGACATTTCTTGTTACTGCACGAGGCCAGGGTATGACCGTAGGCCATACAACGCCTGCAGAACGGGGGCTGACGTGCATAGTAGAGTGTTCCCCTGTCAGCCCCCAGGGAGAACATCGCCGGAGGATGGAGGTAGCCATCCACACTCTTCGGGGACTCCCTGAGTAACGCCTGGAAACCTCTCTTTCCGTTCCAGAAACCCAGGGAGTCCCTGAGGTACCTCGCTGAGGAGACATTGTCCATATATCTCCCCAGAAAGGCCCTCACCTCTTCATCCTTCACATGCGGATTGTACATGGTTACGGTGACCACCCTGAAGTTGTTCTTCGCTAGGCTGGTCACCGCATAATGGCACAGGGGTCCCGTTTTCTCCGCTTCCTTTGCCATCTTCATCACTTTGTCATGTTTTTCTTCTTTTTGAAACGTCACATCGAAAGCCTTCTCAATCGGGTTCCCTTGAAGGCAGAGCACTTCCTTCACCTCTATCCCGAGGCATCCCATCAAAATGGTCCTTCCAAATGTCTCTCTATTCCACGGCTCCATCTCCTTGTCAGTCCAGGCAAATCGTAAGGTATTTGCCATACCAATCCCCGGAAACGATCTGTATTGATTCATTTCAAAAAATAAGCTCTCTTCAAAAAGAAGCTTGAACCTGAAATGAAAAACATCTTTAATAGAAAAAGGTGGAGCAACTGAAGTTGTTGACTCTCCACATCTATCAAGACAACTGGAGCACTGGGCCAGACACTCTTAAATAGAACCTGGACCAGCTCAGGTGAAACACCTTCCCACTAACGAGGTGGACAAGCCAGCACAGGTGTAACACATACTGACTAACGAGGTGACACTAATCAGTGCACCGAAGACACATTTCAGTTGTACAACAGACTATGTATCCCCCATTCCTACATGCTAATGTCCAACCTCAAAACATAAATGGAAAAAGAGAACAATTTAAGAGAACAAATATATCCTATATTTCTGTTGGACAAGTTTGCTTACCACCAACAGAAAACAACTTCCATTTCACAAATCAACTACAATGCTTCATCAATATAAACATGGTGTCTACTGGCTGTCAACAATTACAAACAAGAAAAAACTAAATTAAATTAAACTAAACTAAATTAAACTAAACTAAATTTTTTCCCCACTAGCTTCTAGAACTCTCGTCTTCCTAAAACTCACTAGCTTCTAGAACTCTTGTCCCCTTGGAACATAAAATACTAATCTTTTTGACTGCCCACCCTTGAGACAATCAGCAATCGAGTTGTCCTTACCACGAACATGTCTGATTTCAAGAGGAAACTCCTGCAATATCCGCAGTAACTTTTCAAATAACTGCAGAGCTTCTCTCTCTTTTCAGGGTTCAC
This sequence comes from Oncorhynchus masou masou, assembly GCF_036934945.1. Classification (NCBI taxonomy): domain Eukaryota; kingdom Metazoa; phylum Chordata; class Actinopteri; order Salmoniformes; family Salmonidae; genus Oncorhynchus; species Oncorhynchus masou. The sequence goes on from NC_088215.1 coordinate 2,221,224, forward strand.
TCGATAGACATGTTGTTGGATCGGGGCCCAGTCCCCAATGTCATGCTCTTGTACATTTGGGTTGGCACATCTAAGAATGAACCTGATACATGAACCTGATATTCTAGTCAGGGCAACAATGTTAATATAATTGTACCCAAAAATTGTCAGTTGGCTGCATAAATCACAATAAATCACTGATATCAATTAGGGGGAAATCCAGTTGTATGTGCTGTTGAAACTAACACAACTTAAAAAAAACATATGGAAATGGGAGATATATTCTACCTCACTGATTAGAGGACAACCTGCAGAAGACAGTCAGCTACATCTGGGAGTGATGCATTTAAATTTACATTCTACATTGAGACATTAATTCATTGATATCATGAACAACTCCTTCATGTATGTATTTTCCAATGTTTGATCAGAGATCTTTTATCAGAGTATCTCTTGTCACATTGATCACAGCTATGAGGTTTTTCTCCTGTGTGTACTCGTTGGTGAACTATCAGGCCATTTGGCTGAGAAAAACTCTTCCCACATTGATTACAGCTATAAGGTTTCTCTCCCGTGTGTGTTCTCTGGTGTGTAGTCAGAGTGCTTGATGTAACAAAACGCTTCCCACATTGATCACAGCTATGAGGTTTCTCTCCGGTGTGTGTTCTCTGGTGTACTATCAAGCTGCTTGACTGAGTAAAACTCCCCCCACATTGAGCGCACCTATAAGGATTCTCTCCCGTGTGTGCTCTCTGGTGTAATCTTAACTGTCCTGAATAAGCAAAACTCTGTCCACAGTCAGAGCAGCTATAAGATTTCTCTCCTGTATGTATTCTCTCATGTTTTTTAAGGTCTGTTGACTGAGTGAATCTTTTCCCACATTGAGCACAGCTATAAGGTTTCTCTCCCGTGTGTGTTCTCTGGTGCGATTTTAACTGCCCTGAAAAAACAAAACTCTTTCCACAGTCAGAGCAACTATAAGGTTTCTCTCCTGTATGTATTCTCTCATGTTTTTTAAGGTCTGTTGACTGAGTGCATCTCTTCCCACATTGAGCACAGCTATAAGGTTTTACTCCCATGTGTGTTCTCTGGTGTGATTTTAAATGTCCTGAAGAAACAAAACTCTTCCCACAGTCAGAGCAGCGATGAGTTTTCTTCCTTGTGGGTCTCTGCTGGTGTGTCTTGAGGTGTTTTGATCTGGAGAGACTTTTCTTTGCCTCGTCCGCATCATGAGGTTGTTGAGGCTCCCCAGAGGATCCTCGATAGTCACTTCTCTCTCCTGTGTGAACAAAGTCCGACAGATGGTTAAAGGCCTACAACAGCAGAAATCCACTATAAAAGGTGATGCCAACAGCGTAGCCATAATGTTGTAAAAAAATTGACGGCTGTAATGAATGTTACATTTGTCTTACGGCAGTCAAGTGAACAACAATATTTAGCATCTTTTTCACATTAGTAGTAACATCAATGATTTTAGACTAGAAAAAGGTTATTACAGTTGCTGAACCCCGAAGCAGTGTGCCAGGCAAGTTTTGTTCACCAATATAGGCCCCTTTCTGTGTTTGCTAAAATTGCCACACAAGGGTGATACACACACAATTTAGTTGCAGAAACTCCTCCATGCTAATGAGGAAACCACTAGTTATGGATGTAGTATACAGTGGCTTGCAAAAGTATTCACCCCCCTTGGCATTTTTCCAATTTTGTTGCCTTACACCCTGGAATTAAAATTACATTTTGGGGGGATTTGTATCATTTGATTTACACAACACGCCTACCACTTCGAAGATGCAAAATATGTTTTATTCTGAAAAACAATAAGACAAAAAAACAGAACTATTCACCCCCCCAAAGTCAATACTTTGTAAAGCCACCTTTTGCAGCAATTACATCTGCAAGTCTCTTGGGGTGTGTCTCTGTAAGCTTGGCACATCTAGCCACTGGGATTTTTGCCCATTCCTCAAGGCAAAACTGCTCCAGCTTCTTCAAGTTAGATGGGATCAGCTGCTGTACAGCAACCTTTAAGTCATACCACAGATTCTCATTTAGACTGAGGTCTGGGCTTTGACTAGACCATTCCAAGACATTTAAATGTTTCCCCTTAAACCACATGAGTGTTGCTTTAGCAGTATGCTTAGGGTCATTGTCCTGCTGGAAGGTGAACCTTCATCCCAGTCTCAAATCTCTGGAAGACTGAAACGGGTTTCCCTCAAGAATTTCCCTGGATTTAGCGCCACCCATCATTCATTCAATTCTGACCAGTTTCCCAGTACCTGCAGATGAAAAACATCCCCACAGCATGATGCTTCCACCACCATGCTTCACTGTGGGGATGGTGTTCTGGGGGTGAGGGGAAATGTTGGGTTTGCGCCAGACATAGTGTTTTCCTTCATGGCCAAAAAGCTAAATTTTAGTCTCATCTGACCAGAGTAGCTTCTTCCATATGTTTGGGTAGTCCCCCTCGTGCATTTTGGCGAACACCAAACGTGTTTGCTTATTTTTTTCTTTGAGCAGGGGCTTTTTTTGGCAACTCTTCCGTAAAGACCAGCTCTGTGGAGTGTACGGCTTAAAGTGATCCTATGGACAGATTCTCCAATCTCCGCTACGGAGCTTTGCAGCTCCTTCAGGGTTATCTTTGGTCTCTTTGTTGCCTTTCTGATCAATGCCCTCCTTGCCTGGTCCGTGGGTTTTGGTGTGCGGCCCTCTCCTGGCAAGTTTGTTTTGGTGCCATATTCTTTCTAATTTTTAATAATGAATTGAATGGTGCTCCGTGGGAAGTTTCTGACATTTTTTTTATAACCCAACCCTGATCTGTACTTCTCCACAACTTTGTCCCTGACCAGTTTGGAGAGCTCCTTGGTCTTCATGGTGATACTTGTTTGGTAGTGCCCCTTGCTTAGTGGTGTTGCAGAATCTGGGCCCTTTCAGAACAGGTGTATATATACTGAGATTATGTGACACTTAGATTGCACACAGGTGAACATTATTTAACTAATTATGTGAAAATAATTGGTTGCACCAGATCTTATTTAGGGGCTTCATAGCAAAGGGGGTGAATACATATGCACACACCACTTTTTCATTTTTTTAATGAAATTCAAATAAAAATAAATTTAAATTACAGGTTGTAATGCAACAAAATAGGAAAAATGCCAAGGGAGTGAATACTTCCGCAAAGCATTGTATCTGGTTGTATAAACTCCTCCATGCTAACGAGGAAACCACTAGTTATGGATGTAGTATATCTGGTAATGAGGAAACCACTAGTTATGGATGTAGTATATCTGGTAATGAGGAAACCACTAATTATGGATATAGTATACGTGGTAATGAGGAAACCACTAGTTATGGATGTGGTATATCTGGTAATGAGGAAACCACTAGTTATGGATGTAGTATATCTGGTAATGAGGAAACCACTAGTTATGGATGTAGTATATCTGCAAATGAGGAAACCACTAGTTATGGATGTAGTATATCTGCAAATGAGGAAACCACTAGTTATGGATGTAGTATATCTGGTAATGAGGAAACCACTAGTTATGGATGTAGTATATCTGGTAATGAGGAAACCACTAGTTATTGATGTAGTATATCTGCAAATGAGGAAACCACTAGTTATGGCTGTAGTATATCTGCTAGTGAGGAAACCACTAGTTATGGATGTAGTATATCTGCAAATGAGGAAACCACTAGTTATGGATGTAGTATATCTGCAAATGAGGAAACCACTAGTTATGGATGTAGTATATCTGGTAATGAGGAAACCACTAGTTATGGATGTAGTATATCTGGTAATGAGGAAACCACTAGTTATGGCTGTAGTATATCTGCTAGTGAGGAAACCACTAGTTATGGATGTAGTATATCTGGTAATGAGGAAACCACTAGTTATGGATGGAGTATATCTGGTAATGAGGAAACCACTAGTTATGGATGTAGTATATCTGCAAATGAGGAAACCACTAGTTATGGATGTAGTATATCTGCAAATGAGGAAACCACTAGTTATGGATGTAGTATATCTGGTAATGAGGAAACCACTAGTTATGGATGTAGTATATCTGGTAATGAGGAAACCACTAGTTATGGCTGTAGTATATCTGCTAAACCACTAGTTATGGATGTAGTATATCTGGTAATGAGGAAACCACTAGTTATGGATGTAGTATATCTGCAAATGAGGAAACCACTAGTTATGGATGTAGTATATCTGCAAATGAGGAAACCACTAGTTATGGATGTAGTATATCTGGTAATGAGGAAACCACTAGTTATGGATGTAGTATATCTGGTAATGAGGAAACCACTAGTTATGGATGTAGTATATCTGGTAATGAGGAAACCACTAGTTATGGCTGTAGTATATCTGCTAGTGAGGAAACCACTAGTTATGGATGTAGTATATCTGCAAATGAGGAAACCACTAGTTATGGATGTAGTATATCTGCAAATGAGGAAACCACTAGTTATGGATGTAGTATATCTGGTAATGAGGAAACCACTAGTTATGGATGTAGTATATCTGGTAATGAGGAAACCACTAGTTATGGATGTAGTATATCTGGTAATGAGGAAACCACTAGTTATGGCTGTAGTATATCTGCTAGTGAGGAAACCACTAGTTATGGATGTAGTATATCTGGTAATGAGGAAACCACTAGTTATGGATGGAGTATATCTGGTAATGAGGAAACCACTAGTTATGGATGTAGTATATCTGGTAATGAGGAAACCACTAGTTATGGATGGAGTATATCTGGTAATGAGGAAACCACTAGTTATGGATGTAGTATATCTGCTAGTGAGGAAACCACTAGTTATGGATGGAGTATATCTGATAATGAGGAAACCACTAGTTATGGATGTAGTATATCTGGTAATCAGGAAACCACTAGTTATGGATGTAGTATATCTGGTAATGAGGAAACCACTAGTTATGGATGGAGTATATCTGGTAATGAGGAAACCACTAGTTATGGATGTAGTATATCTGGTAATGAGGAAACCACTAGTTATTGATGTAGTATATCTGCAAATGAGGAAACCACTAGTTATGGCTGTAGTATATAGTGAGGAAACCACTAGTTATGGATGTAGTATATCTGGTAATGAGGAAACCACTAGTTATGGATGGAGTATATCTGATAATGAGGAAACCACTAGTTATGGATGGAGTATATCTGGTAATGAGGAAACCACTAGTTATGGATGTAGTATATCTGGTAATGAGGAAACCACTAGTTATTGATGTAGTATATCTGCAAATGAGGAAACCACTAGTTATGGCTGTAGTATATCTGCTAGTGAGGAAACCACTAGTTATGGATGTAGTATATCTGGTAATGAGGAAACCACTAGTTATGGATGGAGTATATCTGATAATGAGGAAACCACTAGTTATGGATGTAGTATATCTGGTAATCAGGAAACCACTAGTTATGAATGTAGTATATCTGCCTGGAGCAAAAATGGAGAGCAAAGATTTTGGTTTTTCACAAGGTATTCTGAATATTACAGTGCAAGATCAGGAGTGCTACTCAAGGAAACTCACATTAAGCTCTGTGTCTATTCACTAATTCACCACCGTGGGGGAAAACTCAGTGGATTTCTCATAAGCTGACAGCAAAAAAAGTCTTAATTTCCAGGTTGCTTATGAGTATATTTCACACTACTTTGAATGTCCTGCTTTATATAATATGTTGTTGCAAATCAACTGCTTTATACTTTAAAAAAAACTTCCACCAGTAAAATGCTATTTGGCTAGCTTTGCTACGAGTCTGTCAATGAGCGTTTGTAAACTAAGTGTACGCAAATTGGCCCATAACTTCACCTAACAACAACATATACTTACTGTAGGATCCATAACTTCACCAAACAACAACATAGACCTACTGTAGGACCCATAACTTCACCTAACAATAACATAGACCTACTGTAGGACCCATACTTCACCTAACAACAACATAAACCTACTGTCGGACCCATAACATCACTGAACAACATAAACCTACTGTAAGGACCCATAACTTCACCTAACAACAACATAGACCTACTGTATGACCCATAACTTCACCTAACAACAACATAAACCTACTGTATGACCCATAACTTCACCTAACAACAACATAGACCTACTGTATGACCCATAACTTCACCTAACAACAACATAGACCTACTGTAGGACCCATAACTTCACCTAACAACAACATAGACCTACTGTAGGACCCATAACTTCACCTAACAACAACATAAACCTACTGTAGGACCCATAACTTCACCTAACAACAACATAGACCTACTGTAGGACCCATAACTTCACCTAACAACAACATAGACCTACTGTAGGACACATAACTTCACCTAACAACAACATAGACCTACTGTAGGACTCATAACCTCACCTAACAACAACATAGACCTACTGTAGGACCCATAACTTCACCTAACAACAACATAGACCTACTGTAGGACCCATAACTTCATCTAACAACAACATAGACCTACTGTAGGACACATAACTTCACCTAACAACAACATAGACCTACTGTAGGACTCATAACCTCACCTAACAACAGCATAGACCTCAGACATATTAATATTTCAGGTGAAATATGGAAACTAAAATGTTTTTGTCATGACATTTCAATAATTTTGTGAATAATCCCACTAGGCTACTCTATAATGTGTTGTCATTCTAAATATCATGAATTAAGGAAAATAGCTCTGTGTGTTGTGTAATAGCCTATCCATCAAGGAACAGTTCTCTACACATTATGAGATAAGTATCTTATGTGTCCAAACAGACTAACGAGACCCTACTGTAAATCAAGCAGACAATAACACATTATAAACATCAATTTGTTAGGGATGTTGGATCCAACGTGGAGCACGGCATAACTGTCTTTACCAGAGTAATGAATGAAGAAGCACTTTGGCTGTAGTTGCATGTCGTGATGCTTGTCATTCAGAAAATTATTTCCTGGATCAGCTGAGGATAGTTGAACATGTGACTGTAACTGAACAGCTACAGTATTAAGAATGATGTGTAATTATTGAAGAACCGTGTTAATGACAGTATCCATTTGGGCATTGTTTATAAAGTTAAGGTGACTCTCGGTTAAAACCATTGGATTTAGCAAACTGAAATTATTTAGGATTTCTCAAAGTAATTTTTTCTACACCTCAAACAGCAAGTAAACAAAGTCCTATTAGAATCAATTACAAATGACAATAGTTGCTCAAAGTATCTGAAAAAAATGTCCAACTCTTGAAAAGGAAAATTAAATGCTCTGATCCAGTGGAAATGTCATAAAATCCTGATAACGTTTTATTCTTTGCACAAATAGCCGACAGCTGTGTCTGTACAAAACTCACTGGTGAGGGAAACTTGAGGGCCCAGAATATTTTATACAGTGTTGCAAGCTTGCTATTGCTAGTTTTGGAGACCCAGTTGATACAATGTTTCAAGTTGGTTGTAGACAGGCCAAGTGCATCCAATAATGTGATTTATAAAGGACATTTATTTTTAACAGGATATTTAACTGCAGGCTGCAATGTTTTTATTTGCTTTATTTATGTTTACAATACAAAATGACCTTTAGATTTGTATAATTTTCAGTTAGATAGTTGATTTTATTAAACACATGGTGTGTGTCTATATATGGGAATATACATGTTATAACATTTCAACCAATCGTTTGGAAGAATGAACAGACGACTCTTGGTGGACCAAGATATATTTTAGGTGTGGTCTAAGGCACTGCAGCTCAGAGCTTGTGGAGTCACTACAGACATCCTGGTTCGAATCAACCAGTTCAGACCCCTTCCCCTTTTCCACATTTGTTTTGGTAGTTGTATTCTAATAATTATTACAATTAAAATAAATCCTCATTAATCTACACAAAATAGCCAAAAATTAAAACAGGTTTTTAGAAATGTTTGCTTATTTATTAAAAATTAAAAACAAATACCTTGTTTACGTAAGTATTCAGACCTCAGGTGAATCCTGTTTCCATTAATCATCCTTGAGATGTATCTACAACTTGAGTGGAGTCCACCTGTGGTAAATTCAATTGATTGGACATGATTTGGAAGGCACACACCTATCGATATAAGGTCCCACAGTTGACAGTGCATGTTAGAGCAAAAACCAAGCTATGAGGTCAAACTAATTGTCCGTAGAGCTCCAAGACAGGATTGTGTCGAGGCACAAATATGGGGAGGGTACCAAAAAATGTATGCAGCATTGAAGGTCCCCAGGAACACAATGGCCTCCATCATTCTTAAATGGAAGAATTTTAGAGCAACTAAGAGCTCCAAAGTTCATCTGTGGAGATGGGAGAACCTTCCAGAAGGACAACCATCTCTGCAGCACTCCACCAATCAGACCTTGATGATAGAGTGGCCAGATGGAAACCACTCCTCAGTAAAAGGCACATGACAGCCTGCTCGGAGTTTGCCAAAAGGCACCTCAAGTCCTCTCAGACCATGAGAAACAAGATTGGCCTGAATGCCAAGATTCACGTCTGGAGGAAACCTGGCACCATCCCTACGGTGGAGCATGGTCGTGGTAGCATCATGCTGTGGGGGTGTTTTTCAGCAGCAGGGACTGAGAGACTAGTCAGGATCGAGGGAAATATTAACGGAGCAAGGTGCAGAGAGATCCTAGATGAAACACCTACTCCAGAGTGCTCAGGACCTCAGACTGGGGTCCACCATCCAACAGCACAACGACCTTAAGCACACAACCAAGACAACACAGGAGTGGCTTCGGGACAAGTCTCTGAATGTCCTTGAGTGGCCCAGCCAGAGCCCGGGCTTCAGCCCGATCTAACATCTCTGGAGAGACCTGAAAATAGCTGTGCAGTGATGTTCCCCATCCAACTTGACAGAGCTAGAGAGGATCTGCAGAGAAGGATGGGAGAAACTCCACAAATGCAGGCATGCCAAATAAATTAGCTAAATTAAAGTTTTAAAAAACTAATTTAAACTCCTTGTTCGAAATCACACAGTATCATCTGATTTAGGAATTTGCAGTGAGCCAGGCTTTTGTGAGAGACAATAGTCATCTAAAAGCAGCATTGGTTTGGTTGTTTGAGTGCGAGATTTGTACTTGTGCTGATTAATTGACTTCGCTGTGTAAAGAAGGCAGAGATAAAACACATAAAAACCCTGACCACAACGTGATTTGAACACGCAACCTTCTGATGTGGAGTCAGCTGTGCAACCGATGCGCCACGAGGTCTTGGACAAGTTGCATCTTTGAGGGGATGTCTTTTCAGATTTTTTTGACTGTATCATTTGAAAAAGAGGCCTGGTTCTCTGGGGAAATGTACCATCTGACAATGCCCCCTCGTCAGTCCGTGCCTCTTTCCGGCAGGTTAGGTGTATGAAAATTTGTAAATTCAGAGCCCGGATAGCTCAGTTGCAAGTCCCTGTTCGGGTGTTGCTTTTCTGTTCACCTTCCTTCTTTAGGCAGTCTTTCTATACTTTAATTGTCTATAACTTTAAATGACATGTTCACCTGTGGACTATACACTCCCAGAGCCAAAACAGTTTAGTCTGAAGACTTTAGGATTTTTAATCTGAACCTCCAGGTTGAACCTTTCTGGCGCAGGCGTTCCACTATCAAACCACCTCGACAACATTGTCAGAGACTCCTGTCACCCAAGTTATAGAGTTATAGCTTTTTAGTAGCCTACTGCTTTTCATGCTTTCTAATGTATGCCACTTTCATGATTCTCATAAACATATGTGAGATTGTTGGTATCTCTTTGAGGAGCTTGGTTTCAGAGCTCGGCTATGAGTAATCTACCTATACTGTTTGGGTCCTACAGGTGATGAGGGCATTGCTTGCAGAGATGTGCCTGGAGATTGTACGGTTTGTATCTGAGGCCATCCTGGAGGTCATCATCCCTGCAATTTTCCGTTTTGTACGGATATACAGCCATGTGTCTCCAGTATCCGGCAAGTCTCTGACAGAATCAGAGAGATCCTCTAGCACAAACCTGAAGGTTCGCAAGAGAGGCAGCAGCAAATCCTCAAGGTCTTGCACGGCCAAATCAAGCTCCTCTCGTAATGGGTATGTTCAGTCATTCCTAAAGAAACCGGTTTCACCTAACTATTCATAACTCATTTTGTGAAAATATGTTTTGTTATCTGTGTAACAGTTTACTCTTAATGACCAATTTAATTGATTACTGAATTATGCATTGATGTGACTACCGTGTCTACTATTGATTATGGAATGCTGTATTGTTTGCTTTGTATTCTCAAAGGTCTCAGACAGTGTTGCCAAATACTCAGGGAGATGGTGAGTCTATTTCATCTGAGCCACTCAGTGACTTTTTTGGGATCACTGAGGACAGTCTCCTCACTGGTGTCCAGGATTCCTTCAAAAAGTCACTGAACAATGTCCTCTGTATCCAAAGAGAGGGCCAGGTAGACACTCAAAGTCTATCCCGGGTTATTGTTGGAGAAGTGTCAAAGAAGGTCAATTCCATAATCTCTGTGGCCATCCAAACTCCCATCTCTGGGCGAATGTCCCCTGTCATTTTTGCCAGTGGTGGTGTCTCCAGCACCAAGGTGGTTGAGGAGATGGTGTCTGGCATTTCCAACATACTTCAGATGTACATTAATGGGAAGAGTGTTGAGCAGAGTGTTGTTCTCATAGAGGATGGTGTTGAGGTGGATATGACACATTTAACAGGACAGGTCATGACAGCCCTCAGTGGCACTGTTTTGAACTTCAGCAATAAGGAGGAAAATGAACCCGACAAGAGGGAACTGCTTTGTGTTGTTGCTGACCACATGAAGATGCTTGAAGCTTGTAAAAGTCCCGAGGAGATGCTAAAACAAGGAGAGAGCAACCTAAATATCAAAGGTGCCAAATCTAGTCTTTGTCTGTCAACACAAAGTATGGACAGACTACTCACTGAGGAGTTTCAGACCAAGGCCATTGAATCGATCCGGGAGATCGTTAAAAGATTCAGGGGTTGTACATCATGTTGTTCTGGCACTACATCATCTAGTCCAACTCCTAGGATAGGTGAGATCAGAGACCTTATGGTTGACCCTAAGGCTTCTGAGTTGGTAAGTACCTTTGTTTCAGACATGGACAATCTTACCCAGTCTATCAGGGCATCCTGCTACCCTGCACAGGGTGAGCAGATCCTTCTTGAAAACCATCAAAGTAAGATCTGGTCTTACACTGTTGGTTGTTACTACGACATGAAAAATACGCTGAAGAGTCTTCTTACCTGTCCAGAAAAAGGGGATCTCGCAAGTACATTTGTGGAGAGCACAAAAGATTCTTTCACAATGGTTCCAACTTTGTGCCCGGACGTCGGTCATTCCAGTAATGGTGAGGCTGACACATCAGACTCCATTTTTTGTAAACCACTTTTAATAACCCCTCATCTATGAATGAACAAAAAGGACAAAGTGAGACCCCAAAACCTCTCTTGGCTCTCAAAAAGTATTTGCAAGACCAAGTCCTCCTTGACACCACAAAAGTGATTGCCAGCCAGGTTCTAGTCTTGTATAAGACTGAGGTGATGGAGAAGTTCTCATCTTCTGTTGGAGAGTGTGATTCTGAAGAGTCTCTGGAGGCCATTCTATTTGTGGATGACATCATGTCTGACTTGAATGATTTCACCAGTTCTTGTTCCGCCTCACCATCTGAGTTGTTAGACAGTGAACAATGTCTCTCCCATCTCACTTTTCCACTTGTTCTGCAGGACAGCACCACCAACAGTGAATCTACCCAGAGTCTTCCAGTTATAAATATGATGAAACTCTCCAGTGTCTTTCCAGACAAAGGCTAGAAAGGCAGTGAGTGAAGCTCTGAGATCTGTCAACCCCTTTACAAACAGCTTACTGGGAGACTCTGAAGCATCTAAATTACTGGACACTTTTGTAACAGATGTGGAGACTATTGTTCAGTCCATGCAGGCACATGAATCTGAAATTCTCAGAATTTCAAAAGTGAGCACCCTTTCTGCTGCTCGTATTATATATCATAGATTTCGAGAAATGCTGAGGCGTTTTCTCACTTCCTGCCAAGACTCTGTAAAGGTCATCGATGGTGTTACACCAATATATGATGAGACTCTCAAACAGGCTCCTAGTGAAAGTTTAGATTCTCAGGTGACTTGTAATAGGGATTCTCTTGAAATCCAAGCGGACCTTCAAACCTGTACCAAGGAGGTCATTAGTCAGATCCTCACTGTGTATCACTCTGAGGAATCCATGGAGGAATGCCTCTCTAGCCTAAAAGGAGATACAGAAGACCTGTCCAAGCTTTTGGATGCCGTTGTTTCTCAGATTGACGTCCTTGCCGCCTCCAAATCATATTTATCTGTTGATGACTATGCTGTCAATACACAGGACAATATGCATGGTGAGATCAACTATGATGAGGAGGAGGCATCCTCTAGAAGTCTTAAATCCACAGCCTTTGACAAACTATGTACTGATGAATTTCAAACTAAAGCCTCACATATGGCTGGTGGGATCCTTCAATCAGGGTTAATTGGTATTGTAAATACCAGCCTTGATGGTAGAAGTGCAGACATTTGTGCAGAGTCCAGTAATGATGGTGATGATAGAGATGTCAAAATCCTTCAGAAGTGTGGAACTCCATCTTTATTCACCTCTTCTCTGCACACCAATTCTGCAGCATCCAACATCGTCAGAAGCATCACTAAAGACGTTAATAGCTTCACACAAATGACTAAAATGTCTGATGCTTCAGTGTCTGGCCAGTTAGAGAGATCCCTGTCAGCTTCAACCCTTCCTGTCAGTGTTCACAACGGGGCCAATGTGAAAGGAAAGATCATTTGGTCAGGCACTGTTAACCTGTTCAACAATGTGTTCACCAAGGTCAAGGATTTTTTTGCCCAGCAACAACCGGTCCTCCTAGACAATGTGGTTGGACTCTGATACACATGCTGATACACATGCATAATTTGACTCCACTAGCAATGACTACACCTCAATGTGGTTGAGGCCCCCAAACATGCCGAATCCATATGCAGAACACAAATGATTTACAGTGTACATGAAGGCAGCCAGACCAGCATGGTAAATTATTCCAAAGCCTTAATTAGTCAGACTCTGATGACAATCCAGAGGAGAGTGTCTATGTCAGAGAGGATGAGCACCTCAGAGAAAGGCCTCTTGACTCGTTCCATCGTGGGCTCCATGTTGGAGGATGTTGACATGGTGAGAACTGATAGACACGAGATACACCGGCCATCCTCCTCAAAGTCCTCCCTGTCCATCACCTCTGCCATGACCAGAGGGTCTCAGAGTGATTTTACAAATTCTCTTCCAGGCACTCCAGTCCCCAATGAGTGGCCTGTTGAAATATATTGTCCTATCATTAGGAGTTCGGTCATTGATATGAGTGACTCCTCAACTCATTCACAAGGGTCAACAAATTACACAAGGCAAACCATCTCTGCCATAGTTGACACTGTTATGGAGGTCATTCCAAGAGAAGATACGGAACACATAGCCACTGCAGATGATGTCACTTCTTTTACAAGAAGACTTGTGAGACTCAGCCCCAGGGACGGTCTTCAGAACTTCTCACATAAGCTCACTGACAAAGTTTATGAGCTCATAAAAAGTCACAACACCCCCCAGGCTCTTTTTGTGCCAGCTGGCAAGAGTGTGTCTGACTCTATTCTTTTGAAGCTGAAGACAGGATTGAATGCTTCTGAAGAATCCAGGGAGTTCCCATCTGACCTTGTGTACTCCTTTGCTACGGAGTCAATAAAACGTCTGCTACAGCAGATTGTCTTCTGGCTTCCTCCACCATCACAAGGATCCGATTTCTGCCAAACTATCATCTCTGATGGTTCTCTGCAGGAAACAAGTCAGCTTATCCCAAACTCTTCTGCCACCTCCATTAGTTCCACACAGGTTTACTGTGACACAAAGAGCCTTTTCACCAATATAATGGTCAATCAGGTCATGGATACCTGTTCTGTGGCCTCCAATTCATCAGAAGAATTATCAGAGTTGATGAACATAATCAATGGGTTGTCCCCAACTGATGCTGGAACACTTGACTCTGACAGACCGGCTCTCATGACCACTAGCCGTCAGTCTAGTGCCAAATCATTTCCTAAACCCTCTCTGTCTGGCAGCAGCACACACAATGGTGGAACTGTGCATATTCAAGTTTTAGGAGAGGTGGAATCCAAGATGGACAACAAAGATCTGGAGATGTCTAGTGCCTCTGTGCATCCATCAACTACATCAGCCATGGACTCTGATACACATGCATTATTTGACTCCACTAGCAATGACTACACCTCTTTGGTACTTTTACTGATTGTTAGATTGCTGTCAATGATCACCCCTATCACATTACTGGAATCCTCCGACATTGGTGAAACATCAAGAGTTCTCACAAAGAGGATTCTGTCTGAGTTCTGTGGCACCTCAGGCCCTGAACAAACTCAAGCCTACCCCCAGAATCTGAAAATCAAAGAGATTTTCAAGGCTGTCTACATGGGGCTTCTTCAAGAATTCGGGTCAGAGAAGATGCTCCAGGTTGCAATGAAGTCAACGGATTATGCATTTGACGATGCCCTGGTCAAATCATTAACTAGGGAACTACTAGCTAAATGCAATGAGGCTAGCTCTTCACCTCCCTCCATGACCCAGTTGTCATCACACAATGCACTTGGCAGTGACGAGGTAGGTAATTCTGGGCTTCCAACAACTGGTAGAAAGGAAAAGAAGAGAGGAAGATTCAGCGCTCTCTGTGGACTCAACCCAAAGGTACATATGTCATCAAAATACAAATTATAAAGATTATTTTTATTCATAACATACAGTATGATGGTAAACACTGATACCCTTTGTGTGCAATTTCTCCTACTGTATAAATGACTGTTTGTTACCCAGTGTACAAAGAAGGTCAACAAGAAGAACCACTGCACTCCAACACCTTCCCAGAACCAGACCCCTGCCGTCAGTGAAACAGGTAAGTCAATACACTCAAATGTGTACTGAACAAAAATATAAACGCAACATGCAACATTTTCTAAGATTTTATTGAGTTACAGTTCATATATGGAAAGCAGTCAATTGAAATACGTTCATAAGGCCCTTATCTATGGATTTCACATGACTGGGAATACAGATATGCATCTGTTCATCACAGATAACTTTAAAAAAAGGTAGGGGCGTGGATCAGAAAACCAGTCAGTATCTGGTGTGATCACCATTTGCCTCATGCAGCGTGTCACTTCTCCTTCGCATAGAGTTGATCAGGCTGTTAATTGTGGCCTATGGAATGTTGTCCCACTCCTCTTCAATAGCTGTGCGAAGTTGTTGAATATTGGTGGGAACTGGAACACGCTGTTGAACACGTCAATCCAGAGCATCACAAACATGCTAAATGGGTGACATGTCTGGTGAGTATGCAGGCCTTTCGACATGGGGCCATGCCTTATCATGCTGAAACATGAGGTGATGGCGGTGGATGAATGGCACGACAATGGGCCTAAGGATCTCGTGACGGTATCTCTGTGTATTCAAATTGCCATTGATAAAATGCAATTATGTTCGTTGTCCGTAGATTATGCCTGCACACACCATAACCCTACAGCCAACACGACGCCATATACTAGGTCTGTGGTTGTGAGGCCGGTTGGACATTCTGCCAAATTCTCTAAAACGACATTGAAGTCGGCTTATGGTAAAGAAATAAACATTCAATTCTCTGGTCCACAGCTCTGGTGGACATTCCTGCAGTCAGCATGCCAATGCACGCTCCCTCAAAACAAGTCAACCAGCGTTTTTCCTTGCTCCTATTTTTCTCAGTCTCTGTCTCTGAGACATCTGTGGCATTGTGTGGTGTGACAAAACTGCACATTTTAGCGTGGCCTTTTATTGACCCCAGCACGAGTTGCACCTTTGTAATGATCATGCTTTTTAACCCACAAGAGTCTAAGCCCTGTCTGGGCCGAGGAGTTTGTATCGGCCTTACTGCTATTTGCCCATACAAACGCATTGAATAACAGATTCACTACATGGAACTGAAGTGTCTGTCCTAAATCTGAGAGATATAAGAAAGTTGACAAATATATATTTATATTCCTATGTATATATATTTTTAAATGTTTTTATCACCTTCTTTTTGGCACTAAACAGTCTAAGCCCTGGGGGGGGGGCCTATGTAACACTTCTGCGTTAAATAGGCGGATTGAGACTGCGAGGCTACCTGCCGCCCTACATTTGTAAATAATGTAGAATATCACAATTTAAATAGTAATAATGCAATAGTAATTCTTCACACCAACTAGGGTCAGTTAAAGAAAATGTTATATTTACATTTTTTTTCAGCAATTGTCAATGATCAAGAATCCTGCCGAACAGAGAGTGTATGCTCCACCAAGAAGAAACCAAGGAAGCGTTCGCTCATTTCCAGGATGTTTTCAGCTATAGGCAAAGCCTTGTCCAGTCCAGTTTTCTGTTCTCTCTGCTACTGCACACCACTCATTCATGTATAAGTCCCAAAATGGATGTAACAAATGCTGATTGCCCCTTTAAGACTACATATTGGGCTAAACTAATGGGAGATATCGAGGACTACAGTCTATCAGGTATTGTCATTGGATGCATTTCATCAATTGTTAACGTTTTGTTGATGGTCCCATCTTGATGTTCTACACGTTACAGTGTAGCTTCAGCCATCCCTACAGAACAACATTAAAGTGTAGAACCCCTTTACTGCATATTGGTTCAACGACTGCAGAGACGGTACTTACTGGTGTTAAACTTATCTTCAACCTCCTCTTCTTCCTTCAATGTGACAGTCATCTTCCCCTCCTCTTTCACTACAAAAACTGCATCCTCTTTCTCTGCCTCCTCTTCTTTTACTGTAACATCCTCCTCCTCTTTCACTCTGAACGAGTCTTCCTCTTCTTTCACTGAAACGTCTTTCTCTTCTTCTTTCACGGTAACAGCCTCTACTTGTTTTTGTATTGTAACATCCTCCTCTTCCTCCTCCTCTTTGACGAAAGCTTCTTCATCCGTCCAGCAGACCTCATCTTCTTTATCAGGAGAGAAGCTTAGTGAACTCATGGTCGGGGATGTTAGCTAGCTATCATTAGCGACTAGCCTCGTTCTAAGCTAACTTAGCAAACCAGCTAGCTGACAAACAACGTAAATATATAATGAAATGGGCCAAAAAGTACATACGACAGAAATGTTTAATACACAGCGACTAATATACACCAAAACAGTGTAAAGAGTGTGAATGTTGTAGCTATGTTAGCAAGAAAACTACCGAGGTGTCTGACTAGCTGTTGTTGTTGAAGGAGCGTCCCGTCCACTAGATTATACGTCACACTGGCAGCGTCGCGTGAACCTGAAAGACGCACATCGCCATCTGCTGACTGGAGTGGGCAACGCAGTAGAGAAACCAAACTTTAATTTTTAATTTACTTCATAAAAGTGTAATATTATATTACGTCGTTCAAATAGAAGCATGTGCTGATTGGTTTGTGTTTAATGAGTGAGAATTTAAAACAAACTTTACACCCACTACAGATTTGCATTGAACCATAATTCTGACATGGGTCATTTTGACCCCAGAGGCATATCTTTTATCATAGCCAAAATGTGGTTCATTCATATCTTCCAATTTTTCATGACTTTGTCAATCAACTTGTTCTTAATAAATCTAAATATGGTTTAGTGTTTCTGTATCAATATGGACTTTTAACAAATTCAAATCCTTTGGAGTCATTTTCATCCCAGGCAAAAGCACCTTTGATAAATAGGATGTTTAATTCAAATCAAAATCACATTTTATTGGTCACATACACGTGTTTAGCAGAAGTTATTGCGGGTGTTGTGAAATACTTGTGTTTCTAGCTCCGACAGTGCAGTAATATCTAACAAGTAAAATCTAACAATTTCACAACATATAACCAATACATACCCAGAGGGTGGAGGGGCACCTATATCAGTGGTTTTGACCAGATAGACACCTACAGACACACAGTATAGTGCCTCCCAGGTACTCTCCTAAGATTGGATTTTCTATACCACGTGTCACATGACTGTGTACAAATCTGCCAATGGTAGAAACCTCTGCCAGTGGTAGAAAAGTCTACCAGGAGTATACAGTGCATTCGTAATGTATTCAGACCCCTTCACTTTTTCCACATTTTGTTAACATTACAGCCTTATTCTAAAATTGAAGATTTTTTCCCTCATCAATCTACACACAATACCCCATAATGACATCACAATACCCCATAATGACATCACAATACCACATCATGACAAACCAAAAACAGTTTTGTTTTTTTACATTTATGCACGTATTCAGACCCTTTGCTATGAGACTCGAAATTGAGCTCAGATGCACCCAGATTCCATTGATCATCCTTGAGATGTTTCTACAACTTGATTGGAGTCCATCTGTGATTTGGAAAGGCACACACCTGTCGAAATATGGTCCACAGGTAACCAAACCATGAGGTCAAAGGAATTATCCGTAGAGCTCCAAGACAGGATTGTGTCGAGGCACAGATCTGGGGAAGGGTACAAAAACATTTCTGCAGCATTGAAGGTCCCCAGGAACACAGTGACATCCATCATACTTAATGGAAGAAGTTTTTTATAATTATTATTTGTAGTCTGAATACGTGGAGCTGCACGGATTTGTAGTCTTAGTGGCCTCCATCATTCTTAATGGAAGAAGTTTGTTATTATTATTATTTGTAGTCTGAATCCGTGGAGCTGCAGGGATTTGTGGTCTTAGTGGCCTCCATCATACCTAATGGAAGAAGTTTATTATTATTATTATTTGTAGTCTTGCATGTCGTCTACTTTGATGCTAATTAGCATTATTGAAATCCGTGATCCCCATTAGTTCCTGCCAAGGCAGCAGCTACTCTTCCTGGGGTCCAGCAAAATAAAGGCAGTTATACAATATTAAAAACATTACAATACATTCACAACACACGGTGTGCCCTCAGTCACCTTGTCTTAGAGAGATTTACATGCTTGTCAAAACGTCACACCAGGGTGAGCCTAAACAAAACACAGTACTATGGGAAAAATGAATGGTGGAAAAATGATTGGAGCCATTTCCCTGTTTGACCTCAAGTTGTTATGGATATTATGACTCAACAGCGCCCCACAGTGGACGTGTCAAAATGGCATTGTAGATTTTAGCGGTATATATGTATGTATGTATTTTGAATGCTTTCAGTGTATTTTCAAAGCTTTCAGACAATGGATAAATCGCAATTAAAAAATTGTGCACTAACATTACAAAGTTATCTCAAGTCTGACAGCCCAAACAAAAACACATTCTCAGTCAAAAACACAAGTCAGAACACAGTCTCTCTATTCTCTCATGTGTTTTCAGGTCCTCTGACTGGGAAAATGTCTTTCCATAATAAGAGCAGTGGTATGTCTTCTCCTCCTGTGTATTTGTATGTATTCTTTCATGCTCTTTCAGGTACCTTAACCGGGTAAATCTCTTTCCACACTGGGAGCAGCGGTACATCTTCTTATCTGTGTGTATTCTCTCATGCTCCTTCAGGCTCCCTAACTGGGTACAACTCTTTCCACAATGGGAACATTGGAAAGGCTTTTCTCCTGTGTGTGTCCTCTCATGCCTTTCCACGCTCCCTAACCACCTAAAACTCTTTCCACACAAGGAGCAGTGGTAAGGCTTCTCTTCTGTGTGTCTTCTCTTATGTGTTTTCAGGCTCCCTAACTGAGTAAAACTCTTTCCACACTGGGAGCAGTGATGTCGTCCTGCTGGTTTGGACCTCTCATGGTCTAGTTCTCCTGAAGGACTTCCTGCTGTCAGTCTGGTCTCTCTCCTGTAAAAGACCAACATATTATTTTAATTAAACAGAGACATGAATGAAACCTCACATGATAAACTTCCTATGACGTTTTATCTACACAAGATCCCTCAATCACCTGACCGCCACAAGAAGGCGCTAGAACACGATGGGACAAGGCCGTCCCTGCCGGCCAAACCCTCCCCGAACATGGACGACACTGGGCCAATTGGGATACAGCCTGGATTCGAACCAGGGATTGTAGGGACTCCTCTTGCACTGAGATGCAGTGCCTTAGAATGCTGCCCCACTTGGGAGGCCCTGCTTAAATATTTATATTCCGCAGTGTGACATCGTTCTGATATTTCTTAATTTTTTTCTTCTTATTTTGGGGATTTGTGTGTGTATTGATTTGTATTGGTAGGTACTACTGCACTGTTGGAGCGATAAACATAAGCATTTCGCTGCACCTCTGATAACATCTGTAAAATATGTGTAAGCAACCAAAAACATTTGATGACAAGTCTGATTTATTTGGGAAGTTTTTGGGCTGTAGAGAGAACTATAATAATAGATATTGTGTACCACAGTATTTAACTAAAATAATATATTGGATGCATGATTAATGCGTTTTGTTGGTGGCACGCTCTTTGATGGTATACACACGTTACAGTTTAGCTTCATCAATTCCTACATTATAAACAACATAATAAAGAGTAGGACTTACAGTTTAAACCTGCATCAGTTCAACAACTGCAGAAAGTTTGTGCCCGTTTCCAAGATAGTACTGAATGTTGTTAAATCAGATCCCTAGTCGCCTCCTCCTCCTCGTTCGATGTGACAGTTATCTTCCCCTGTGCCTCCGCCTCTTCTTTCACTGTAACGTATTTTTCTTTCACTGTAACAGCCTCCTCTTCCTTCTCCTCTTTCACAACAATGTTCTACCACAGGCTCTCTTTCTCCGTCCAGCAGACCTCTTATTTAGCAGGAGAGTTGCTTTACTGACCTCATGGTCGGGGATGTTAGCCATCCAGCTAGCTACTAGAAAGCTAAATATGGAATTAAAGGGGGTAACTAGCTAAACGGCATAAGCCGACAGAAGTGTGTTTAAAACATAGTGGATAATATACACCGAAACAGTCTAAACAGATTGAATCTTTCAGCTATGTTTTCTACCAAGGTGGATGACTCGCTGTTGTTGTTAAAGAGTTTCGTCCACTAGATTATACGTCACACTACCAGCGTCGCCTATCGTCATCTGCTGACGCAGTGGAGGGAAAGTTGTGATTTCCAAACAAATCGTTTTAAATGTTTTATTATTAAATAATAAATTACATTGAGACTAACAGATAGATGCACGTGTTGATTAGTGCAGATTTTAAACAGTGAGAATCAAACTTTACATCAACTTGACATCTGCATTTTTAAGGAAGTTTCTGATTAATTCAGTCAAACTAACAGAAAATAATACATAAGCAGCGACGTCACAATACATCATGTAGATGTATATAATGAACAGACGGTCTATACTGCTCCTACATGGTGTAACAATACATCATGTAGATGTATATAATGAACAGACTAGGTCTATACTGCTCCTACATGGTGTAACAATACATCATGTAGATGTATATAATGAACAGACTCGGTCCATACTGCTCCTACATGGTGTAACAATATATCATGTAGATGTATATAATGAACAGACTAGGTCTATACTGCTCCTACATGGTGTAACAATACATCATGTAGATGTATACAATGAACAGACTAGGTCTATACTGTTCCTACATGGTGTAACAATACATCATGTAGATGTATATAATGAACAGACTAGGTCTATACTGCTCCTACATGGTGTAACAATACATCATGTAGATGTATACAATGAACAGACTAGGTCTATACTGCTCCTACATGGTGTAACAATACATCATGTAGATGTATACAATGAACAGAACAGACTACATGGTGTAACAATACATCTATACTGTCTATACTGCTCCTACATGGTGTAACAATACATCATGTAGATGTATACAATGAACAGACTAGGTCTATACTGTTCCTACATGGTGTAACAATACATCATGCAGATGTATATAATGAACAGACTAGGTCTATACTGCTCCTACATGGTGTAACAATACATCATGTAGATGTATATAATGAACAGACTAGGCCTATACTGTTCCTACATGGTGTAACAATACATCATGTGCGGCTTTAAGGCAATGCTGTTAGTGTGACGTATAATCTAGTGGACGGAACGCTTCTTTCAACAGCAGCAACAGTTTATCAGACACCTCGGTAGCTTGCTAGACAAATTAGCCGATCCAATAAAGCTCTTTAGATGCTTTCGTGTATATCAGCCACCGTGTTTTAAACCTACTTCTGTCGTCTAGTTAGTTATCCGATTTAATTTAATATTTTCCGTGTTGTTGTCATTAGTCTAGCTAGCTAACATCCCAGACCATGAGCTCACTAAGATACTCTCGTCCTGCTAAAGAAGAGGAGGTCTGCTGGACGGAGGAAGATGGTCTGTGGGTGAACATTGTTGTGAAAGAGGAAGAGGAGGCTGTCACAATACAAAACAAGTAGAGGGTGAGGCTGTTACAGCGAAAGAAGAGGAAGACGCGTTCAGAGTGAAAGAGGGGGAGGATGTTACAGTAAAAGGAGAGGAGGATGCAGTTTATGGAGTGAAAGAGGAGGGGAAGATGACTGATACATCGAAAAAGGAGGATAAGAAGAGGAGGAAACTGGATATCTGGGCCCGGTTTCCCAAACGATCTTAAGGCATCCAATGGTTCTAACTGTGAACTAAGCCATACGATGGTTTTGATTAAAGACTTAGTGACTGAGTTGAAGCCATGGTTTGGTTACCAATAAGTACAAACAGTTATGTTTTTGTTTTATATTTACAAAATTAAAATGACATTTTAAATGTTTCTTTACTCAAGCATGACAGTTGGGTACTTTTCCAACCACTGTATTTTTATAACGATCCCTTGCGTCATGCAGCCATTCCTCTGGGTAACATTCCTCTGGGTAACC